>NC_137461.1:53124787-53398440 GCF_964235325.1 Thermobia domestica | reverse complement strand
AAACCGGCAACTCCACATATGAGTTAATGCATTCTACGTGATCAAGCATATGCCGCTCGACCATCTCCAAAACATCTATTTTTTTCATGAATGTTTATCCTATATCAACATACATCAAAACAACAATTAATTATTTTGTACAACATCCGATGGCGACACAGGGGCTGGCGCCATTTTGCGTTTTTTTTTCATTTTAGGCGTTTACTTTGTTTTGAATATCTCAGCATATATTTGCGCTAACAAATTGAAAATTGGTGGACTTCTCCAACTCCTACAAAGCTAAAACTTTGATTTCTTAACCTTTTTGCCTAAAGCCACTTGAAGGGGATAAAATCAGGGTCTTCTGTAGCAACATTTGTGGACATTGGAAACATGTTTGGGAAGAGGAAACAACTGACGTAGAGGTCTGAATTTGTGGGATGCATATAGTCTGGGATCATAAGTTAATACACAAAAACTTACAAACCTATAGCTGCTCCCAAACGCCTGAAAAAACGGTAAAGTTGGGGAATTATGCCAATTTAGCATATTTCACTCTCCAATATCTCAAATGAGCCTGGATAGAAAAATCTGAAATTTTGGGAAGAGTTAGTCCTTTAGTATCCCATAACACAAAACAAAGCTCGTTTTGTGTTTTTGAGCAGAAGGCGATCAAAGTACTAAGTAATGAAATCATGCTCTAGGAAGTGTTTTGTTCATAAAATCTACTGGAAATTTGTCAGTGTTTACAGTGAGTAAGTGTAGATCCAAAGAAGGGAAAACAGTCTCCTGCATGAATTAACAGTTAAAACAAGAATAAACATGATTGAGTATCATTGATATAGCAAGCAGCAAGAGCAAGGAATACTTACGGACACTTTTTTTTGTCAAGGGTGCATTTTGACTTTACTCGCCTTCTGCTGATAGCGGAATTCTTCACCAGTGCTGCTGTGGGTCTGATAAGACAGTGTTACAACTAGAGAAAAGAAATGAACCTGAGGGCCTTGACTCGACTAACCATTCATCATACTTTATTTTACTTCACAACAACAAATTTCAAATAGATATTATGAACAGAACACATCTTACAGTATGACGTCATTACTTCCTACCTTGTCTACCTTCTGCTCAAAAAACAAAACGTGCTTTGTTGTGTGTTATGGTATACTAAAGGACTAACTATTTCCGAAATTTCAGACTTTTTTAAAATCCAGACCCATTGGAGATATTGGACAGTGAAAAATGCTAAATTGGCATAATTCCCCAATTTTACTATTCTTTCAGGTCTTTGGGAGCAGCTACAGGCCTGTAAATTTATGTGTATTAACTTGAGACATCGGACTACATTCACACACAAATTCAGACCTCTACGTCAGTTGTTTCCTCTTCCCAAACATGTTGCCAAAGTCCAAAAATGTTCCTACTGCAGGCCCTAATTTCACCTCCTTCCAATGGTTGTAAGCAAAAATGTTAAGAAAGCAAAAAATGTAAGCAAAAATGCAAAGTTTTAGCTCTGCACCAGTTGGAGACGTCCAGCAATTTTCAATTTATAGTTAAATGTGGTTTTGAAATACCCTGATATAGGATAAATATTCATGTGTGACAATGAGGCAGATCTCTCTATTACCTTGCTCGTTAAATTCCACATCATTAAGAGACCTGCTCACGCTAAATCTTAGCGGTTGTCAAAAAGAATTATAACTAAATTACACCATGATTTTCATGAGAAAAGTGGATTAGTCTAAGGGGAATAACAAAATAAACTTCTTAAAATATTTAAGTTTTATTACATGCTCAGTCTGGTAGGATACAACAACATAAGGAGTAATGCAAATTATTTGATAGTTTATTTTATAGTTTGATATTTTATATTTTTTAATGTTCTCCGACCAGAAATTTATAAAACATATTTTCCCCTCTTAAAGTATTCAGTAATCTATAAGTTTGTAAACTACGAAAAATTTAATCTCAATGTATTTGTATTACATGAGTGTAATATTAAGTTATTTAAATAAACGTATATTTAAACTAAAGTAACAAAGTGTAACATAGCATTCCTTACATCAAAATAACAATAAAAGAAGTTCGAATTGATCTCGAGGAGAAAGTGTTTAGTGTTGTAACTAATACCGTTCATAAGTTTGAAAAAATACATCAAAACTTCCATTGTTTCGATATGAGACACCGTAGAGAATGACATTTCATAGTAGCGTAAAGGAAATTACATAATTTTGTTAAGCAAATTATGTTCTCTTAAAATTTTGACAATGTCATATACTAAGTATAAAGAAGAAATGGGTAAGGAGAAGTGTCGTGCGTAACGAATAGCAAATAACAATGTTTATACGAAATTTCTCAAATGAAACATTGGATTATAATACAATGTATCTTCAGAAGACTATTTCTCAACAAGAGATTCTATATTAAATCTGCTGTTGAATACCCCGATAGAGGTTTTCAATGGTTTTCTTCTCTGGTAAGGAGATGAATGCCAAGATAGACCTTATATGTATATGGAGAGATCAACTGAAACCCGTTCCGTGGTCATAATTTATGAAATAAATGTTATTTTGAGAGGAAATTTGTATACCATCTAGAGGCGTCTATGGTTAGCTTACAGTAAAAATATTGTACAGAAAAAGTCACCATGGGCGTTGAGACACTTGTCCCACTGTATCACTAACTTAAGGCTTACTATCAAACCAATCACGCACAGCGTCCTGAAACTCAGTATCAGACTGAAATCTCTGACCTTTCAATGTCTTCTTTTGAGGCCAAAAGATGTGAAAGTCACAAGGTGAAAGGTCAAGGCTGTAGGGTGGGTGTCGCAATATTTCCCACTTGAATCGTTGAAAGAAATCCTGCACTTGGTTTGCAACGTGTGGACGCGCTTTGTCATGCAACACAACGACTCCAGCGGTCAATAAACCACGCCTTTTGATTTTGATGGCTCACCGTAAATGTGTCGAGCAATAATGGTCCATTACAATCCAAGAACAAAGACGCCATAACTTTCCTCACAGACGGTTGAGTCTTGAACTTTTTGGGACGTGGAGATGAGGGGTATTTGCACTGTATACTGGAAAACAGTGTACTCGGTTCAGAATGATGGCACCAAGTTTCCTCCTCAGCAACAATGCGCAGCAAGAAATCGTTTCCTTCCAAATGGTAACGTGACAAATGTTCAATGGCGCAACCCTTACGCTCCAACTTTTGGTCTTCCGTCAACATCCTGAGGATCAACTGCGCACACACTTTACGATACCCTAGATCTTTCACAATTTTCTGAGCAGTTACATAATTCATGTTTAACCCGTTCGCTATGGATTGAATACTAATGCTTCTATCCGCAGCTATAGCCGCATTCAACTTTTCACGCGTGTCTTCTGTGGCAACAACATGGGCTTGACCTGGACGTGGATAATCAGTGGTTAGTTCACGCCCTTTTCGAAGCATTCTGGCCCAGTCTACAACTGTTGTTTTGGAGTCGCACGCATCACCATACAATTCTTTCATACGCCGGAACACTTCAGCTGGTTGACAACCTTCGGCACTCAGAAACTGGATGACGGCCCGGTGGTCCTGTTAAGACGGATTGGGGAACTTGAACGCTATCTTTTACTCGTTATACCTGCATAACGGAAACATGTACTGTATCAATAACATTCATACTCCCAACACACAGGGACATTTGATATTACACACTATTAAACAAACAATATCCTCCTACAAACTATACCAATAATACATGGAACAAACGGTTTCAGTTGATCGCCCCATATATATATATATATATATATATATATATATATATATATATATATATATATATATATATATATATATATATATATATCCATTTTATTTAATAAATGCCTCTCATAAGATTGTTATTGCACCAGCAGAAAAGTAGCTCACGTGACCCCAAAATATATAAATCAGGTTTTGATGATCAAGTACCAGGTTATCATAAAATAAGTATCGCTGTTCAGAGAATTCTGGAGACGTAACCATTTCACAGAATACAACCGAATTTGGCAGCAGTATATTTGCAAACATGCAGATGCGATTGGTGTAGAAAATAAAACTAGTTCCACTTTTGGCCACTAGAGGTAATTATGGCGATGTATAACACCAAGTAAGTGCCGCGTGGAAGCAAAATAACACTAATAATAAGAAAAGCTGTATTTACCTCTCCTGTGAGTCTCGTGGTATTGATTACCAATGCTACTAATACCCCGTGGTCAGTGGTGGATTTACGGGAGGAGAGGGGCTTTTGAGGTGAATCGTCCCTTTAAAATTCTTGGATATCTTACAAAAACGAAGTTAAATGTTAGTCTTTCCTGTGCTCATGAAATGCAAACTCTATCCAAAATTCCAGGAAAAAGATTAGTGTTTAATCGCGCCTCCAGAAGTTACTGTTTTTCAGTCCAGTGTTAAGTACGGTAAGTTTGGTATGAAAGACAAGTGATATTATTATTATAGAATGAAAGAAAGGCCTTCATTGTGCCCCCGTGCAATGCATGGCATTGATTTGTATTTTTATTAATAACCACGTGGTGTAGTGATGTGTTATGGGCGATGATCGTGGTGTGGGGTTCTGCCCAAAGGCAGGTCTTTGACGTGAAGGTTCCTGGGCAAGGAAAACTCATGGTGACTAGTGCCGTTGATATGATGATGACGATCTAAGGACGAGACCTACAGGTTAACATGGGATCTGATTCAAGTGTGTCTTCACCAGAAATGAACCCGGAACCCCTTGATCAAAAGGCAAAGAATGTGGGAAGAGAAAATAAACAAACTCTGAATCACCATCAATTCACATCTGGTACATTGAGGTGCTCAAACCCGTATCACTGAAGCAAATGCAGGCGTGAATAAACACTTGAAGAAATAATTACAGCCTTTCTCATCATTTAGCATAACTAGTGTCGTTTTTCTTCCACGCTGCTTCCACAACACTTACTTGGTGTTGTATAGTGCCACAATTACCTCTGATGGCAAAAATTGGAACTAGTTTTGTTTTCTACACCAATTGCATCTGCATATGCCCAAATGTACTCCTACCAAGTTTGGTTGAATTTTGTATAGTGGTTACGTCTCCAGAGGTCCCTGAACAGCGATACTTATTTTATGATAAACTGGTATTCTCTTATAGAAAAATAATCAAAGACTTGCAACTTAAATTCATGCCATCTTATATTCACAGTTCGCAGCAGGCGTTCTACCGAAAAGCTTAAGTCTCAGAAACTTAAGTAGTATTCTTCCATGTGCAATTAAATGTTAGAACAACAATACTCAATTAGATGTTATCTATTTTGGCCTCTCCAAGGCCTTTGATTCTGTAAGTACATTCATCTTTTCCACAAGCTATCCAATAGCTTTAATATACATGCCAAATGTCTTTCTTTAATCACCAGCTACTTGAAGCACCATGAACACAAAGTTGTTTTATCAGGGGCGACATCTAACCTCCAACCTGTGATCTCGGATGCGAGACAGGGGAGTGCACTTGGGACCTGTTCTGTATATGGACGACCTCTATTCATATTTATCAGCGGCATTTTACGTTTCGCTAATGATTGTAAGTTATACACAAAAATGTCGTGTTTCCATGACACGATGGACCTGCAGGAAGACATAAATTACCTGATAAGCTGTTGTAAATTGTGACAATTGAAACTTGACAGCATGAAATGTGACACTATTACCATTACTCTGAAAAAGTCTCCTCTTCCCTCTGAATACCATATTAACTGTTCCTCTATAAAAATTTTGTTAGTCATAATGACATTGGTGTCAACTTTGACCAAAAACTCACGTTCTCTGACCACATCTCCTATACAGTTAAGAAATCGATGCCTATATTGGTGCTTCTTTGCCGATTTACTGAACCACGCACTATGGCATCATTAGTAACATTCTATGAAACACTAATGCCAAAAACCGAATACTGCTCTCCCATATGGCTCATGACCGCACCTAGGTCTACATATTTCTATAAACTTGATTCTGCTCTCAATTTCTTTGTTGCTGTAGTACGCTTTCCTGTTTCCGCACTTCGGATATTACCTAAGGAGGAACTTTTGCGATATATTAATATGCAGATCCTAGGAGTACGCAGAAATAACTCTGACTTTAAATTTCTTCATAAGATAGTGTTAATGGGAATTTAAGTTTGGTAACTCTACTTCAAGAACTATCCTCAAGCTTCTCTTCCCGTAAGACCAAGAATACCCTTCCATTGTATTTTGTCCGCCCCTGATTGGCAATTATACGGAGGTATCTTTTTTTAGCTGCTGGTGTTTGACAGAGTAATTAAGCGCTTGTTTGCCAAATAATATTACTTTTGAACCCTTTGTTGAAACTACTGTTTTTATTATTGTTGGTACTTTATATATATATATATATATATATATATATATATATATATATATATATATATATATATATATATATATATATATATATATAGAGAGAGAGAGAGAGAGAGAGAGAGAGAGAGAGAGAGAGAAAATTTTGTCTTAAAATAAAGTTTGGACATTAGACCACTTCCATAATTTTTTCTGCATCTGTATTTTTCATTACAAGAATAATACAATAGAAAAAACAAACAGAAATGTTTTGTCATAACATGCCCCTTGCTGGGGTAGGTTGTGACTTTGATCGGGTAAGTTGTGACAGAAAGAAATGTGCCCGATTTCGCCAATGTAATTTTAATATAAATTGTTCTAAACATAACATAAAGGTAATCCGCCTTATGCAGAGTTATTTTGACGTATGATTAGTGTCATACTAAGAGCCTGACTACTGCAGGAAACACATGCTAGTCGAACTCTTTAGTATGGCACTAATCACGCGTCAAAACGTCTCTGCATAAGGCCCAATGTTTCCTAAGAAAAATATTTTGTATACATAAAGAAACTACTTTCAATTTTTCATTTGAATACTCTTTCTAAATTATCGTTTTCGTACACAGTTAAATGCGCCAACAATACTTCCTTCGTAATAGTTTTATAATAGAATCACGATTCCTTTCAGAAATGACTTATGATGCAAACCTAGACTACGTAGACCCCTTTCATCGTCCGAGTTGCAGTTGTGACATACATAAATAGGATTACTTTCTGTGCACGCTTCGTGTGACCACTGGTTACAGTGAACACATTGAACCCACGATTCTCTGGGTTTGGAATTAGAACATGGTTCTAGACACACAAGACAAAAACAATCATCTTCACTATCATTTTCATGTTTTGAAATTTTCACTTTCATTTTTCATAGAGCTATTTAGAATATTACGGCTTATACTCTTCTTCAGAGATTTTTTATGTCTTGCTCCTGCTTCTGCTTCTAAGGCTTCTTTAACTGGAGTGTCAGTGAGTACAGCGGATACTCGCTTCTTTCTTCCTCCTTTAGTTTCTCTGAGTCTAGGCTTTTAGTAACGGACGAAGGGCGCTAGGACTAACATGATGAGGATTACTGTTATTTCTAGACATTTCGTCTTGAGGCATTTTTTGCATAGACGACAGTTGGGGTTTTTATTTACCTGTAGAAGGTCTATTGTCACCAGTCGATAAGGTTTCAGATTCTTTACGGTTTGTTGCTGGATAAGGCTGGTTTGTTTCCTTCACAGGTTTATCTGGGAGTTCTGAATTCACTTCTTGTGTAATGTTAGTTGGTCCTTGTTCTTCATTATAATCTGCAAAGTTCGTTGAGGATGAGGATGCTGTTGAAGTTGAGTGATGTGTTAGCGAAGTACGTCCTAGTGCTAACTTTATAACGTAGTCGTCATCTTCAATGTAACGATCAGTTACCTGCGGTGGCAAAAATTCATCATCTGTAAAAACATCTCTATTAAAGGGATATATACCAGTTATTCTGAATGCATTAGGAATATAAGATGGATTTACACTAAGAGGAAATGCCGTTTTCACAATAGTCGGAATGTCATGGATACTAAATGCAGACCCAGGATCTTTTCCATCCATGCATCCATTCCATTTGCAACTAACTTTTTAAATGAAGAATATATTCCTCTGTCCAGGGGTTGCAGCTTATGGCATGTGTGAGGTGGGAATGACAGGAGAATAACACGTTTTTCTTGGCATCATTGATTACCTGCACGGAGATATGAGATTCATGGTTATCAAGCAACAAAAGAACACACTGTTGAAGAGAACTGCCTGAATCTTTGACAAAATGCTCCATGAATTGCACAAACAGGTCTCCTGTCATCCAACCTGATGGATTACTTCCTGCAATACTTCCAGTAGGACCTTTATCATGAAATCGACGTCGGTCGAATCTCTTCTCCATGCAAATTGAGCTGAGTCGTAGGTTCTAATTACCTGCAACAAACTGCTTCTTGTAGAATCTGTACAGTGACTGTATATTAACCTCATATTGTGCTGCAACTTGTCTCAAAGATCCCTTGTTTTCGTGATATGCTCGTGCTACATATATGTGCACTTTAATTGGTATCTGGCCTTTCTCTTTCTCTTATATGTTCGTACCACCTGAAACGAGAAAGATTGAAGCAAACATTAAAATGCAAATTCAAACTGCTGCAAACTACATGCAAAAGGATGTTGTTGTTATTGTTGTTAATGATGATGTGATGTTCTGTCCAAAGGCCAGTCTTTGATTCAAAGTCTCTGGGCAAGGTTAACCCATGGCGGTTTGTCTTTCTTTGCCATGGGATGGTGATGACGTCCAAAGGAGGGACCTACAACTAAGGTGGGATCCGAACCATTTGTGTCCACCGAGAATCGAACCCGGGATCCCTTAAGTACACTCATCCACAAGAGACATATGCAAAAGAAACCAGTCTAAATCTGCAAACATTGATGCATATACAATCAACAGCGTGCTAATGATTTTATGCGTTAGAAATCGGAAATTTCTTCCCAATACTATTAACGTGACCACTTCCTAACAAAACATTAATAATATCGCTTATGTAAAATTAATAAAATTAATTAGACAATAAACTTCCATTATCTGGTTTTCTGCGGGGTCAGTTGTGACATTTGTCACAATTTACCCCTATCAGTTTGTAACAACTAGCCCCAATGGGTATTTTTTTCTTTTATTGGCAATTCAGTATTTCAGTTTTACTTTACCAAGAAACAAAACCGTTTACATGCGTATTATAGTTGCTTTAGTTTTTAGAAAATAACATTTATATTTCCAACTATTTTATATTGAAGAAAACAGAAATCAAATTTACCTTAAAAAATAGATCAAGACCTCACAAAACCAACTTTCTTCTTTGCTCTGGCTTGGCGCTACTCACACTGATGGGAAACAATAGCCTGTGAACTTGTGACTGTAGTCGTCAATCAGCATCACCAGGTCATGTGTATTGTTTGTACTTTTCCTAGAAACATAACTGTCACAACCTACCCCTGTCACAACCAGCCCCGGTCTCCTCTCTCTCTCTCTCTCTCTCTCTCTCTCTATATATATATATATATATATATATATATATATATATATATATATATATATATATGTATGTATGTATATTAACACACACACTGTAAAATACTCATCTAATTATTTTAAATGAGAAGTTGAAATACGAATTTCAGCCTTAAACTCTCAAAGATTCCGAGAGATTTAATATAATAATTGTCCTCTTATTTTCCTTTCTCGTTGAATTTCCAAAAATTCTTCCTTAGTGGTACCTTACGTTATGCATTCTAAGTACTGTACAAATTTCATATCTCTAATTTAAGTATTTTGGCCTGGGCATTGGTCAGTCAGTAGCCAATCATTCGGGATTTTTTCTATTTATTTATTGTTAAAGTTATTAGATACTGCATGATTTTGCCATTTTACACAGGGAATATATAATCTAGAAAATAAAGAAGGAGGGTACGTAACTAAAGTGCCCGTGATACTTTTTTTTTTTTTTTTTTAAAATAAGAGTCCATATCTAGGAATCTCTTAAAGTTACAGGGATATAATTTAGAATTATTACTTCTCATTTAAAACAACAAAACACGTGTTACTGCAAGTTTTGAGTTTGACCTAGAAGGGAAATTTAATACACTCAAATTGAGAGAGAAATACGCGTATGTTGCAAAACTCATATTCTTTTTTCACGAAATGAATGATATTTCTCTTGTTTTAAAACCCTTACAATTAAATAACCGTACATCGCACGAAGACCAAAATTATCGCATGATTCTACATTGGTAATCCTCAGTATCACTACCTAATACAATTACTTGAATTAATGAAGCAAAGGCTCACAATACCCATAATTGCTTCTCTAAAAATAATTAAGACAAGACAACTTACAAGAAAAAGCGAAATCAGCCACCACTACTCGAGCAGTTGCTATTAACAACTTAGTTCCTCTACGATCGTTTTAATTTATTGTGTTTCATACACAAAACTTAACATCCATTCGACCTTTAATTACAAAATTTAATATAGAAAATAAAAGCACTACGGACTAATGTATGTATTACAACACATTCCAACACGTACTCAACCGTATTATAAAAAACAGATCAGCCGTATATGCTGCCACCTATGAACTACTTCAACACTAGCTATACATCGGGTGCTAATTGCTAAATATCAATAGAGAAAATAATAATAATAATAATAATAATAATAATAATAATAATAATAATAATAATAATAATAATAATAATAATAATTATTATTATTATTATTATTATTATTATTATTATTATTATTATTATTATTATTTTATTATTTTTTCCATTTGAATAGTAGCATCCAACTGTGGGGTTTCCAGATTTTAACCCTCATTTCAATAATCTTTTAGGTAATGTAAACACCACCACAATTGAGATATGCAGTGGTGCTATTCAGCCGGTTCGCACCGGTTCGCTAGAACCGTTTGTTAAAATATTTCGAGTTCGCAGAACCGTTTGTTATACCCAGACATAACAGTAAATTTGACCCAGTCATACCGAGGAACAGCAAATTTTAGTTTAACTAACTTTGTTATTAAAAATTCTTAAAGCTACAGGGTAAAACACATGATCTCTCAGAACAAGGTTTAAGCATTGATTTCTTAACCTAAAATGCTCAGATATCAAAAATGAGAACTGGAATCACATGAGTGTACTGGTGAGGGTTATTTATATTTGAAATGTATATATATCACTATTAACAACGTCGATCCATTGCTGTATTGAAGTCTTTCCAATACTTTTTGACAAGCATCTAACTTGGATAAATCGTTTCCAAAATATTCGCAGTGCTACCTAATTTCGTCACACCACCTTTTATTAGATGCTGTGTAGGTCCTTACTTGTGATTTGTGGAATTCAATAAAAAAAATTGCTTAACTCTATCCATCTACATATCCACCTACTATCGCTGTCTCTCTGTATATATATATATACATATATAGAAGGTCCTGTTGTTAAGAAATCAGAATAGCACAACTGGAGATATGTATAGAAAAAAATACGAAATTTCCTAAAACGATGTCAATTTTGTTTTTTTATGAAATTCCCTGTACCTCACGTATCTAAAAGTACCGTACAATCTGAATTTATTCAGCAAGGCAAATTTAATTTTCGGATTGAAATATCACGGTATGTAATGTCTCCTGAAGCTGCACCTTGTACCACAGGTGATTGAATGGAGCCGTCGTTAGGTGGAACAAATGTACCCTTTCGGCACATCCACACTTATAACGTATAGTAGGTTCCGAAATTAATTTATTTAATGCACAAACAATGTGAAATAAATATATAGTAATCCTGAGTTCAAAAAAAAAATATTAGTATGATTAATCGGGAAAATAATATCCTTTGTTTTATTCATTAACTTTATAACAAATCCAATAAAGTAATACACATAATGACTGCCGATAAACAATTCTAATACTTACCTCATCAAGAAACCTAGCCTGTCTTGTGTTTGTTAGTGTGTCAGCGAGGACCAGGTATTGAAATACGTACCTGAGAGCATAACACATATACGGCACTTACAGGATAGACGAAATTATCGCTTTCGAAGGGTTCCTTGTCTTTTGAAATTCATTACACTCATCGTATTTTCTCCTCTCACTTCTCATTGCTGTTCGTCTCTCATTTCTACCAGTGGGCCTGGTGCCCATAACTGGTTGACCCGATATGGCGACTGGAGGACAACATGTCGCTAACAGAGATGGTCATCCTCCCTCATTTTACCCTCATGAGGGCCGCCCTCACGCTCACCTCACCCTCATTTTAGTAGTTGAGGGTGAGGGCGTTGGAGCGTGAGGGCGATAAAGTAATTGAGGGTGAATGTGAGGGCGTCAATGGAGGGTGAGTGTGAGGGAGGGTGAGTGGAGGGCGTCAATGGAGGGTGAGTGTGAGGGAGGGTGAGTGTGAGGGCGTCAATGGAGGGTGAGTGTGAGGGAGGGTGAGTGGAGGGCGTCAATGGAGGGTGAGTGTGAGAGAGGGTGAGTGGAGGGCGTCAATGGAGGGTGAGTGTGATGGAGGGTGAGTGTGAGGGAGGTGAGGGTTCATAAAATTAATTATCTTGCAATTCTTCATTTCTGGAAAATATGTTAGAAAATGTAATGTAGTTTTTTTCTTAGAATTAATCGTCGTTCACATAAAATCGTCATATCAATATTCTATCAGTTTCATACGCTTTTCATGCGCGAAGACAAGATGTTTCTCATAGCTTTATTACTTTTCTATATTTATATATTTTCACTTTATAGAAACAATAATTACGAAATATATAAAAATATCTACTGCAAGTTTTTGGCTACCGAAAATTTCAAATTTTAACGAAAGTAACTCATTAAAAATACTAGAAGTTCTCAGGAAATGATGTTTTTTTTTCATATATTCGTTCAGAAGAGAAACTAATAAATATTCATGTATTCATTCATTCTGAAATTGTAACTAATAAAAAGCTTTATTTCTTCTTCTGAGAGAAAAATATATATCTATTATATAAAAGAGAACGCACAAATCCTTTGTTAGCTCATCACGCTAATACGGCTGAACCAATTTCTTTCATTTTTGGGGGGTTATTAGGATTTGGACCCTAGATGGTTTTTATCATATCACTTTAATTTTTAATTACCAGTGTCTTGAGATAATTGACCATTCAAGTGTCCATAACGTACAAATCCTTTGTTAGCTCATCATAGGTATAAAAATAAACGTATTTATATGCAACCCGCATGACCGTGTCACTCGGCGGGTTAACATAAATGACAGGCGCTATAATGTTAACATTTACTGCAATTTGAAAGCGAAAAAGTAAAAATTATCTAAGTAACAAAGTTTATTGCGTTCCGGGGTGACCGCAGCGAAGCGGGGTGAACGCTGCTAGTATAAGAAAAGTACAAAGCTGCAAGCCGCAATAAATAACTTTATATTTAATTATCAAATAAAAAGATATTTCCTGCTTTTGGCAATATACCTACTTTTAGATTTCCAAACTACGCTATGCATATGAAAGGGAAATCTTATAGAACGGCTCTGTTCGTCTGTGTGTCTGTCTGTCAACAGGTATCACATCAAAATCGGTAAGAGCTATTGACAAGCGGTTTTCAGGAATCGATCCAGCATCCCAATAAAAGGTTGCATCTCCTTCAACAACCTCCTACTTAACAGGTACCCTCAAATCACCTTGGCAGTCAATCTGTTAAACCGGAAGTGGTAGAAATCGGAAGTTTCCGGTTTCAAATTAAAGACCACGAGTAAAAAACGGTAATAGCGATCGGCAAACGGTTTTCCGAAATAGGTGGATATGAATGGAACCACCTTAACTCCTGCATTTCTACTAAAACTGGAAGTGGTAGGATCCACTACTACTTCAGGTTTCAATATTTATTTTCATAAACTTAAAAGGGTAAGAGCTATCGACAAACGGTTTTCGGGAATCAATTCTGAATTGCCAGAATAGGTTCCATCTCTTTCAACAATCTTACTTAAACGGGAAGTGGTAAAAGTCGACCATATCTGGTTTCAACAAACATATTCATTACTCATAAACGAATATAAAACATAGCTAGCGATAAAGAGTTTTCAGAAATTGATGTAAGGTCTTAAGGGGACAAACCACCTGTACTCTTGTATTTCCACTAAAATCGGAAGTGGTATAAATTCACTACTACTTCTGGTTTCAATATTGATATTCCTAGACCTAAAACGGTAAGTGCTATCGACAAGCGGTTTTCGGGAATCGATTCAGCATCCCAAGAATAGGTTCCATCTCTTTCACCAATCTTCGAGTTAAACCAGAAGCTATGTTAACCACTTCTGGTTTCAACAATATTGGTCATAACTCAAAAACGGTAAGAGCTATTGAGAAACGGTTTTCGGGAAACGATTCGTCGTTTCAATAATAGATCCCATCTCCTTCGACAACCTAATATTTAAACCGTAAGTGGTAGAAATCAACTACTTCAGGTTTCTACTATTTCCAGTTCTACTAGTTTGGAAGTTTACCGTAGTTTCATACTGTAGAACGATACTCGCTTGTTCTATCATATAATTCTTGTGTTATCAAACACTAGGTTTATTACCAGGTACTCAGTAATATTTATATATTTTCCCATTACAGTACCTAGAAAGTTGGAAGATTATAATTTGCTGTAATGTCATATTTCTATTCATGGATTCAATCAATATCATGGCTTAATGTGGAGTTAATACTTGATAGTGAATATTTGTTTAGAATGGAAAATTTTCAGAAATGGGAAGTTTTAAGCGGAAAATTTTCCACTTCACATCACTAGTTGCAGGGATGGTTTCAGTAGAGTAATTGTTAATATGTACATTTAATGGACGGAACAATGTAAAGGAGATTCTTTCTTCTAGGGTAGAAAATGTTTTATTTGTAGCTGTACTTTATTTGAAGGAGCGCCAAGTGAACTTTGTGGTGGACAAACACCGTATGCGGTGGTTTTCTCGGGGTTCTTCCGTTCCCTCCCACTTTCTTCATTCCTCCATTTGATTCATTTCTCATCATCATCGTCTCTCTTAGCTTCGGAGCATAATCATGGGACGTTAGACTGAATATTTCATTTCATTTTATTTGAAGGAGAACATTTCTACCCAGCGATTATCTGAAGCAGAGATCTTTGGGTTTTCCGGGTTCGATTCCGTACCGGACATAAGTTCCGCGATAGGGAGAAAAGCTCAATTAAATATAAAACATAATTGTATTTATAATGATTTACATATACAATTATAGTCCTAAATTTACACAATTCAACTTTTTTATTATTATTAAACTAAATATTTCCCTTTGTCTTTCGTGACTGGTGGCTTGTTGGCAGTGGCGTTACTAGGTCTAATTTGGGGTGTTCAAGCCTCCCCAATTTCTTACAAGCCCAGCTAAATTTCACTATGTTACATACTTTTAGAAAAGAGGATACTAAGAAAATCTACCGAATTTGCACCCAAATGCAACAGAAGGTGCACACACACCTTAAAATTCAGCATCTTCACAGAGTAATTGATCGTTGATTATTAATATTCTGTTACTATATGAATAGCCCCCTTAAAATATGAACTATTTCACAGGGCAAATTTTAAATAGGTGACTTTTACGGTTTGATTACTTTATAAGGTAACTAATATTTTCTTTTTTTACTGTATTCTAATATTATTACGTGCAAATAGGGATGCGTACGAGACAATATTAGAGGTTGTCTCGCCTCGAAAATATGTTGTGTAAAGTGATGCCTCGAAAAATGTATCTTTTTCTGTTGGAAGAACCCTGTCTCGTCTCGAATCTTGTCGAGTTATTTTGAGAAACAATAGCTTTAATTTAATAAAGAATAAAACAAACATGACTGTTGCTAAAAATGTGCAAGACTGAAATAGTAACCACAATTCTTTTGCCCCAAATGCTCGCAAATTGTGTTATGTTCTTGATTAAAGATACACCTAAAATACCGAAACAATGGAATTTTGGAGTGTTGGGTACCTTGGCCCCAAAATGGTTTTTCAGTCCCCTTTTTAAAAATCGTAGTTAGGCCACTACTTGTTGAATGCAAACAGTCAATGATCGTACAGATCACGCCCATACCCATGGGGCCTGAGCTTCCCTGAAATTATGAGTTTGCTTGAGAATGAATTTCGTAATGAAGAGTAATTTTATTCATTAGTCCTTAAAGTTGCTTGTATCCGAAGTATGTTCCGTCCTTCATTTATAAATATGGTGTTATATAAAGTCATAACTTCAATATCTTCTTTCTGCATCTCTTAAGTTTTTTTCACCAAAAGTTGAATATCAACAAACATTTGGCAACCATTATTTTAGATTTTTTTAATGTATGTTCTCTACCAATTGTAAATCAAACATATTGAAAGAAAGGCACGAAAAGTCAAGCTTTATTTCTAAAGAAATGAAATGAAATAAAATGATATATTTAGTTTAACGTCCCAGGATTATGCGCCAAAGCTAAGGGAGACGGTGATGATGAGAAATGAATGAAACTGTGCAATGAAGAAAGCGGGAGGGAACAGGAGAACCCCGAAAAAACCCACGCAGACGGTGTCTGTTCATCACAAAGCTCAATTGGCGCGAGCTATGATCGAACCAGGGACCCCACACACCAGAGGTGAACGCTCTACCACTGAGCCACCGCGGTCCCCTTTATTTCTTTAAAAAAAAAAAAAAAAAAGTGGATATTTTGTGCGCATAGACAAGGACGTACGCACGGGGTGGGTCCTTGAGGTCCGGAACCCCCCTCGAAATCCGGACTTTTTTGTCAATTTAGTCTAATTTTAGATACAAAGTTTAGTATAATTTAGCCTGAAATTGTGTTTGGACATTCCCCCCCCCGAAATGCTTTGGACCCCTCCCGAAATAAATTCTTGCGTAAGTCTCTGCGCATAGCACTGAGAGCGGATTAAGGTTTTTGGGACCCTGCAGCCGACTATTTCAAAGGGCCCTATGTTACGAATAATTTCAGCGCATAACTTTTCTTTGCTGTCTTCCACAGCCTCATAGGCTTATCGAAACAGCGAGGAGTATGCTGTAACATTTTAATGTGCTCCAAGTTTACAATAATTAGTTTAATTACATTCATTATTAACAGTTAAATGCCTATATACTTCAGTGTAACACATAAATGCCGAATACGAGCCAAATGGTCAACAGTCCCTGTAAAAACCGTAATAGAGTAAAAGGAGAAAAATCATATACAAATAGTAAACCTGTACAAGGTTACACTGTGATCAAAGTTCCGAATTTGAAGGTCGTCTGTGTGAATGATGTTTGAATTTATTTGTTTATTCATCACATCAATCAGTTTATTTATCCACGCCCGGTGGTGCCACGAAAGTCTGATGTTTGCAGGCACGAGCCCAAACTGGTGGAAGAAGACTTAACTCTAGCGATACCGCAAGCCTATCGAGCGGGAAAAGAAATTAGCATGGATCTGAAGCCTATACTATAATAAGTTGATTGATGTATTTTAGTATTAAAGAGGGGAATTTTAAGGGACCCCCTGAGCCTGGGCTCCATTAGCTCCGCCTTTAATCCGCTCCTGATTGCAATCCAGGTTACTTAAGTTGTCACAATACCTATAGGCCTATTCACTGGGTCTATTAAAAGCAATTGTGTCTGAGTTGTTTGATTCAACAACTAATTATTATTATTATTATTATTATTATTATTATTATTATTATTATTATTATTATTATTATTATTATTATTATTATTATATACATGCTACAAAATAGATTTACTGATATACTGACACAGACTAAAGCTAGTTTTAAACAACGAACTTGGCTTAACAACAGAGTCACGTTCAATTTTTCCCATTTTCTGTACTACTCTCATCCATTATCTTTGTTAGCCCACCCAAACACCTCGGATGGGAAGGGAAGGTACAACGTAAAGAACCTTTACCTCTGTATGTCTAATGGAATTCGTCATCAGTGTATTTTTAGTTTAGTTCTTTCTTTCAATGCCACCGGAATGAATCACCAGGTCTTCCTGTCAGCAAAGAAAGAATGTTCATCGTATTTATGTTAGATTAATACTACGATAACGTTACTTTCAAGTTCTTCTTTCTAGATCTCAAAGGTTCATACTCCACCAGATGGAACAATACGTTATACTGCGTGCTCATTTCTGGTATGAAGATAAAAATAGTTTTTTTTTTTTCCAGAACTTTGAAGGCTATGACAAAGACTGCGAGCAAAACAATGCCCGCCTTGAATCTTAATCCAGTGTCTATTGTGACTGTCTACGAAAATAAAACTTGCCCTTCACTAGAAAAAAAAAAATAATGTTTATATGGAATATGAGACTATGACTGCCTGCAGCAGAGAGCAAGAGGGGACAGTTCACCCCACCCTTGTATTTTTGAAATAGGTTTGGTTCTTTGAAATATACCTAAAAAATATTCGATTTGTTATTTCCACATACTACCCAGCTTAATATACAATGTGTCAAAAAATCAACCTACTAAGTGTGGAACGTTATTTCTTATATCAAATGAAAAAAAAGTTTTGATGAACATGCTGTGGGTCAAAAAATCTCTTTTTTCAAATTTATAATCCGCCAAAAATGAGGAAAATCACGTTTTAAAAACACTCTAGCACAAAAGTTATGGAGTCTATCGCACGTGATTCGACGGATTTCGCAGGAACTCGTATGAGCTAGTAATCATTATTTGTGTGGAACAGTCTTCTGGTATCCACGAAAAGAGTACTCAATTAGTATTTAAAAGTGTATCCTCGTACACTAAGTTACTTTTTACAAATCGTTACGTTGATATCAGGGGATTGTGAAACGTGGGTATTTAGATAAGAGGGAATACTAGGTATTGCCTAATTTTTTCAACCGCTTGCGAAAAAGTCCCATTATTTTTAAGCTAGGGCGTTTTAATTCTTTTTCGGCTTATAATACTGAAAGAACTCGTTTTAAGACCTATATGCATTAAAACGCTTTACTTTGATTTGATATAAACACTCATCTCCCGAAGTTTCAGTTGATTTTTGACACCCTGTATTAATACTAGGCTTGTATACAAATTTAAAATAACACTGGCACATGAATTCACAGATATATATATATATATATATATATATATATATATATATATATATATATATATATATATGGAAACCTCATAGATGATTTAGTAATTAATGTGAAATATGTAAGCATCTCGTAAATCCATCTTTGATGCTCTCAAGTCGAAATTAATTTGACAAAATTTCAGATGTACATCAAAATTTAGTGTTAGAGCTGAGGGGAGTTGAGGAAGAAAATAACACATTTCTTGAAAATTGCCTGAGGTCAGGGGCGTATGCTGTGTTGGACACTCGGTTTCCCCTCCACGAAATCTCGACTTTTCTGTAAGTTTGGCCTAATTTTAGGAGTAGTTCTGCAAATTTTAATACAATCTGTCCTCATACTGAATTTAGGACACCACCAAAAAGCCACAGAGCGAAAAAAACGAAAGGATTTTTTGGTGGAAAAAAGTAATGAAATTGGTAGGTGGAAAGGTGAAAAAAAGCACCATTTTTGGTTTAAATTTGGTGGAATGAAAACTATCTTAATTAATAACACAGTTTCACAAGGGTCATATTTTTGTAATAATTCACTACTCTGAATTCAAATTCGAAATTAGAATTTCGCTACCAGGCATAGTTTTTCAGTAATACAGGGTGTCCCATAAGTACATGACACTGCTAAGTATTAAGAATATTGACGGCATATACGGTGTGTATACATGGGTGGCGGTAATTTTGTCACCGGAAAGTTCGTCAGGGTAATTTCGTCACCGGTAATTTTGTCACCAAAATATTACCATATAGGTAATTTCGTCACCGAAAATTTTGTCATGATAATTTCATCACCAGTGTCTTTTAGAACATAATACAAGTACAATGAATGAATAGAAACCGTTTCTGAAATTGCTTTCTTTAATCTTCAACTGAAGCAAATCGAAATATAATAATAATAATAATAATAATAATAATAGTAATAATAATAATAATAATAATAATAATAATAATAATAATAATAATAATAATAATAATTATTATTATTATTATTATTATTATTATTATTATTATTATTATTATTATTATTATTATTAAATAAATAGTTACATATTTTGTATATCGTATTTGAGATAAGAGATAAAAGTTTTTAGTGATTCTGTCAAAAATATTATCAAATAGGAAATTTTGTCATGGTTATTTTTTCATCTTTCTTGAACTAAGTAGAGGCAAAGTAAATGACCTAAACAACTTACGTTATTTTAATCAAACTTGGAAAACAATTCGATTGACGTTGAACTCTGCAAAATTTAAGTTTCGGGTACTCGACGCAGGAGCAAGCACCAGTGCAAGAAAATAGTGCCAGCTTCAGCAAATGTTAAAAGCAAAGGCAACGTGGGGAACTATTGGGTGTATCACTATTTACAAATATTAAGCTTCGCCAATATCAAAATTTCAGAACAGAAAATTGCAAACAAATATGGGAAGATATGCCAATCCGTTCATTTTCCCGCAAACTAGACGGAAATTTGCATCGTTCTTGTACCGTTCTCTGAGCCCAAACTCTTGAACCTTCATCCATGTTAACTGAGTCATGTGAAAAGAGTGATCTTTTTTTAGGAGCTATTGAAAGAAGAATGTTATATTTCAATATTTCAACTCTGATTAAACATTGGC
The DNA here is from genome assembly GCF_964235325.1 of Thermobia domestica. NCBI lineage: Eukaryota > Metazoa > Arthropoda > Insecta > Zygentoma > Lepismatidae > Thermobia > Thermobia domestica. Next base: position 53,377,801 of record NC_137461.1, on the reverse strand, counting down.
CAAATTGTTATTGGATATATATGTCAAGAAAGCAAATTTATATAAAGGATGAAAAACATATACTGTAAATATTTCTAACAATTTCCTTTAAATATAGCCTTATGGAGCTATTGAGAAGTGAAACATGGATGGTGGATGGACTACTTTCCAATGGCTCCTTAAAAAAAAAAAAAAAAAACGTAGGCCCTATATGTTATTTGAGGTGAGACTTCCTTTACTAGGTGTATGCCTTAATGCAGAGCAAGACACAACATTCATATGAGGAACTGTTTTGTGCGGTGGAGCATCAGTGCAGTGAATTTAGTGAATACCCGGACCCTGTAACTGTGGTTATGGATTTCGAGATAGCGGAAATGCACACTTTAAAGACAACTTTCGGAAACTCAACCCGTGTACAGCATTGCTTTTTTTTTTCACCTGACTCACTAAACGTGGAGAAAGGTCCAAGAGATTGGATTCACAGAACGGTACAAGAGCAATGAATGTTTTGGTGACGAAATAACCTACATGCTAATATTTTGGTGACGAAATTACCGGTGACGAAATTACTGTGACGAAAATTCCGGTGGCGAAATTTCCGGTGACGAAATTACCTAAGTTCATGTATACATATATACAGAACACGGCGTATATTTAGAAAAGGAAATTTCCAATATTTCAACTCTGATTGGATAACTCTGGCAACACTATCAGTTTCGATTTTCAGAGATTAACAAGATTTTCCACCAGTGTTTATTCTTCCAATGAATCCAATCTAATACTAACTTTGATTCTTGTGAGGTTAAGCTGTTACTTCTACTTACTTAAAACACAAAAAAAAAATCTTTGAGTTTTATGTCCCACGCATATGCCGGTTAGGCTAAAGGAGACGGTGATGATGAGTAATGAATGAAATGGTGGAATGAAGAAAGTGAAAGGAAACGGGAGAACCCCGAGAAAACCCACGCACACGGTGTTTGTCCACCACAAAGTTCACTTGGCGAGGGCTGGGATCGAACCCGCGACCCCAAGCACCAGAGGTGAACGCTCTACCACTGAGCCACCGCGGCCCCCTACTTAAAACTCAGGTCTTCATGAATGAGAAATCAAGAAAAACATGAACCAGTATGTTATTAGACGACTGCTTATGTATCAGTAGAGACAACAAAGACACCCACTACAAAACATAATATAAACCAGTAACTTCTTAATCACTATTTCATTCTCAGAGAACTTTTTTGAACATGTGTCTGTACTTATGTAACACCCTGTATTACTGAAAAAGCAACAATGATAACGAAAGTTTGATTTTAGACTTCAATTCAGCATGATGAATTACTATAGAACTACAGATCTAGAACTGTAAATGAAGAATGCAAGGGGCATTAAACTCTGAGAGTTGATAACTTCAGAGACGTAACTAAGCTATTTTGCGCCCGGGACGAGATCTTGTTTTGGCGCTCCCTTCCCCAACGTAAAACGTAAATATATAGCTACATGGAAAAAAAATCGTTTTGCACCCTCTCAATCCGGCGCCCGGGGCACGTACCCCGTCTACTAACCCCTAATTGCGGTCCTGGATAACTGACAGGTGAAAAAAAAATTAACTGAGTTGGTAGTTTCACATTTTTTTCTTTTTTGGCTCTATATGGTTCTCTATTTCCCATATGTACATATGCTATAGATAATGTTTTTTCTAACATTGGCCCAAGCTCTTTTATTTCACGGAAGATAACTTGTGGTTTTGCTTTAGTCATGAGTACCAACACTTTGTAGTTTCAGCAAATTTTTGTATGGACACGTTAGTATTTATATTCTCCACAATCTAAGATAGGATGGGAACTTCTCATTTCTACATCTATTTTTTCCTGTGATATCCGTTTTGATACCTCTCCTATTATTTTGTGACATATTATACTAGTAAACGTAATTTTATGCACTCTTGCATATAAGAAATGGATGCAATGAACGTTAATACTGGTGAGAAACGAAAAAGAACTAATGGATAAGGAACGAAAACAAAATTCGGTACGATAATGAGCCTTGTAGTCTTAGTTCTGGAAAAAAGAGTGGAATAAATCCCGTGTCCATGATGACGCTGGATCCAGTAACTCATCCACGTGCATTTCTTTCTCCCATTAGCGTGTAGTAATATACGTCTAATAAAATTGTATGCATTACTATCACACTTAAGACCAAATCTACAATCGGTATATTGTCCATGTCGAATTCAAATGTACACAGCTACACAGATAGAATGATATTCCTTTCCCAAGCCGAAAAAGAACAGTTTTGGTATGGTTAAAATCTCTGAAACAGAGCAAGTTTGAAGCGGAAAACCTCAGCAAGATTCCGCATACTTCACGTGGTGTACAAGTGGCTCTACTATTAGTTTGTAAATGTGTTCTACGATTGCCATCGAAAAAGCTTTTTTTTTTTTTTTAATTTTATTTTGATGTAGTATGGTGCATATTTTGTGAGGTTTCCTTATAGCCATATTTCTTGGGTTCAAACTCAGACGTGAATTCATCTATTCCATTCCAGATTTAAAAGAAAAAAATCCGGGTTAACTTTAGTTTTAAAAATCTGATTTTCAAAATTGAGAATTTCTCATGCTAGTTGCAATCGAAATTGATAAGGAATAAGGCGATAAAAATATTTTATAATAATAATAATAATAATAATAATAATAATAATAATAATAATAATAATAATAATAATAATAATAATAATAATAATAATAATAACAATAATAATAATATCTCTCGCTTTACCATGCACTACATCACTAGCTCTGTTGAAACAGTAAGATTTCTTCTCCGAACCGATGGGTTTCTATCAGTACAGGGAGACTGTCTCCTAAAAGTATTTTTCAAGCAATGCTCTATTTGGCTTAGTCCATTATGGTTTTCATAATGTATGTTTACAAATTTATTTATTTATTTATTTTATTTATTTACGAACATAATAAAATAAAATGAAATAGCCAACATAAATTATGAAAATTATAATGCAGTAGGCCAAACAGAACATTGCTTGAAAAATACTTTTAGGAGACACTATTCTTTTTCTTTCTTCAATACCTGCCTGCCTTTTCTCCTGCTTGCCACTATTTCTTTTTCCATTTCTTACTACGGTCATATTAATACAATATTCTATAGAAGCATTGTGGAAAGGCCAAACTTTACTCGATTACTGATTTATAAAGGTTTTGAGTTTATCGGCCCTTTTCACCACCAGTGTAATACCAGACCTACACCTACAGTTTAAGGTGGAATCTTAATTATCGTAATGCGTTTAAAACTTCGGCCATCAGGATTCGAACCCGGTACCACGTGGACCAAAGGTGCACCAGGATAATAACAAGTGTTATATTTTGTTTAAAAGGTTACTTGTACTCTGTTAACTATTCATATAGACTCCGGCCAGGAAGAAGAAAGAAAAGTGTGAAAATGTTATATTCATTGCTTCAGCTTTTTTTTTTTCTAACTGTAATGCACATTCATACCTTCCTTCGATGTGGACAGCAGTAACAGGTGCAAAAATGCTATTGCTTTGTGACAACAGACAGCATTTCCAAGAATTATTTTATCCCTCTGTGCTGTGTCTTCAACCGTAAATACCGCGAATTCTTGGTAAATACAAAGCATCACATGATCTGTTCATCTTTAGGGTTTTGCCCTCATGAGGGCCGCCCTCACCCTCACCTCACCCTCATTTTAGTAGTTGAGGGTGAGGGCGTTGGAGGGTGAGGGCGATAAAGTAATTGAGGGTGAGTGTGAGGGAGGGTGAGTGTGAGGGCGTCAATGGAGGGTGAGTGTGAGGGAGGGTGAGGTGAGGGCGTCAATGGAGGGTGAGTGTGAGGGAGGGTGAGGGGAGGACATCAATGGAGGGTGAGTGTGATGGAGGGTGAGGGTGAGGGGCGTCAATTGAGGGTGAGGGTGAGGGAGGGTTAGGAAAAATGACCATCTCTGGTCGGTAATAGCTGGTCCTACCGTCTCCTCTGTAGATTCGGATATCAGACGTAGGCACCGAGATTCACACCGTACCGACAATAGCCCGGAAAGATCACGATCTCCAGTTATAGGTCACCATCACACACCGTCTCCGAAACGTCATCGCCGAGATAGCATCTCAGACTCCGATAGTGAGCGACTTAGGATCGACGACACGGAGTTCCCATCGCTAACTGACAGTACAAAACAACCAATCTATTCATTCTTACTTACAAATTTCGATGCAAAATATCAGAACGAAAAGCAAATCTATCTTCAGCTCACTAAATATTATCGGCGAGCTCAGATATCTCAAATTGTTGCAACCAGAAATGGAATGATCATCAAATCTCCTGATCAGCATCTAGCTACCACTATTCGTAACAAGTTCAGTTATGAAATTTTTGGCAAGAATGCACAACTCTCCAAATTGACTGACCGGAGAATCAAACAGCCGCCTCCACCACCTCGCACGCCTGCTTTTTCCGTGGTCATACGAGGTGTAACTCCTGACCTTACGGATGATGAGATTCTACAAGAACTCACAGAAGAAGGGCACAAAGTTTCCAAATGCATCCGCATTAGAAACGACCGAGGTCCCACTTACATGGTCCGAGTGTTATCTCAATCGCAGGACACCATCAACCAGCTTCTTGATAACGGAGCCTATATATATCGCAAACGGCATCGTGTCGAGCCCTCACGCACTGCACGACCAGTACCAATCCGTTGCGAGCGTTGTCAAGAATATAACACGCACACCAGCGCCAACTGCAGGAATAACTTGAAATGTGGATACTGTGCTGGATTCCATTCCACACGTACCTGTCCGAACCTGCAGGGCCCACCGCAGTGCTCAGCTTGTCCTGAACAACACCCGACTTACAGCTTTAAGTGTCAAGCTCGACCCGCCCCTTCACCAGAAAAACCTCACTTAGTGGCACCACTTCGCACTCAAAGTGAACCAACAACCGACCCCAATCCTTCCTCCAATCTACCACCTGTTTCTCAGCCTGTTACAGTATCTCAACTTCTTCAGTTCATCACATTAACGCTAAAAAACGTGCATCCTTTTCTACGGCCGCATGTACTACAACAAGTACAGTATGCTGCCCGCTGTATATTCCACGTTACCTTCAATGCCACCTATACAGGCCAACGAGTTCACTTTCACACCACCCGCTTGGAAACATCTGTTTGAGATTATGAATTTCTTTATGGATATCGTTATTATCTTTCTCAACATCAGTTCCCTCAATCAACATAAACCTCTCTTCGAACAACTTCTTCTGGAAGAACATGCATCAGCGTTTCTACTAAACGAAACGCATCTCACACCTCGCATGTCTTGTAAGTTTTCTGGATACCAGATCTTTCGAGCCGACAACCGAACACCAGCCCTCCGCGCCAATGGAGGCGTACTCACTGGATTTGCTTCTCAGTTACCTTATCGTACTTTCCAAGCTCCTATTTCCAACCTTCCAGAATATCTTATCACAACCATCTATTTCAAGGCTTTATACATCACCTTGGCGACCATCTACGTTCGCCCCGGCCATGCAATACCATACTCCTTTCTTCAGTATATCGCAAACAATTTCCGCCACTTCATTATCATGGCCGATATTAACATTCATAGTAGACCTGCTTACCAGAAGGCTCAATTCCAGGACTTTGTTACAACACGCATACCTTGCATTCTGCATAAACTTCCAAAATCAACACGCCCTATCTCAGATACCACACCGGATGTTGTCATCACCTCAAATACCCTTGCCGGCAAATGCCATATCGAAGTCTTAGACCCTCTTGGCAGCGACCACCTTCCAGTCAAGTTATCTATCAAACGTTCTTTTCGCCACCACTGTTCTGTAAACATTCCACCGAGGGAGGTCCCTAGATTTGACAAAGCTAATTGGGATAACTACAGACTTCATCTCACTTCTAAGCTTGAACATCTCGAGCCACCAAATAGTGAGGATGAACTATACTCGGCGCTGGATATTATCACCTCTTCTATCCATACAGCATCTGCCGAGAATATACCTACCTCGCAAGTACATCCATGGCGTCCTCGATTACCACCTCAATACCTTCACATGATCAGACGTTCTCGACAATTTTACCGAGATTACGTACGTACCAAAAACGAAGAGGCTCTACGCCATCACCGACAACTCCAACGTACGGTTCGTAACTACGTTATAGCTTATAAACTTCGAAACTGGGTCAAAACGTGCAATACAGTGGACGCAACTTCACATCCTACCAAATACTGGAAGAGATTTAACGCATTGACTGGCAAACTCACTCGAACAACTTATCCTCTCATTGACGGTGATCATCCGCTCACCTCAGATAGTGCCAAAGCTGATGCCTTTGCGAATCACCTCCAAACCATCTTCACGCCATTCCTCCTGAAAGATCTGAACGACGCCATCATGCATATACGTTTAATGTTGATTCTCGTCATCTTCAACCCAGTACAGAGCATACCTTTCAAGCTCATCACGAACTTACCACACCTATCACAGTTCTAGAAATTCGTGAAGTCACAGTTCGCAAACGTAACACTGCTCCAGGCATGGACCTTATCACTTACCGTCACATTAAAGAGAGTCCTTTCTGTTTACTGCTCCTGTTAGCGCATATTTTCACTTTCATTTTACGTACCGGTATCATTCCCGTCAATTGGAAAACCTCCAAGACCTTAATGTTTCTAAAACCTAACAAGCCAGCTACCTCAGTATCATCTTACCGTCCAATCCAATTAACCACTGTTTTCTGCAAAATTCTCGAACGCATTCTTATTAATAGACTTCATCCACATTTTTCTCGCCATCGCATCATTCCACTCCATCAGGCAGGTTTCCGTCCTCGCATTGGTGTTCATGACCAGCTCTTACGCCTTACCAATCTCATTACGAATCACTTTAATCGCTCACAGCCATCATGTTTACTTCTATTCGACCTTGAGAAAGCTTTCGATAAGGTATGGCATCTTGCGCTTTTCTTTAAGCTTCTGTCCTGTAAACTACCAATGTGCTACATCAGATTCATTTTCAACTTTCTATCATGTCGCATAACATACATATCTGTAAACAACTCCTTATCACACCCTGTCTTTATTCATTCCGGAGTTCCACAGGGCTCAGCATTATCTCCACTTTTGTATCTGCTCTTCGTTGCCGATCTTCCTCCACTTCCTTCAAATGTACATCTCTTCCAGTTTGCAGACGACACAGCCTTTCTTGCTCTCGGCAAAACGCTCCATCAATTGAACACAGCACTCCAATCTGCCATCGATATATTTGTTAGTTGGTGCTCGAAATGGCGATTACGCCTAAATTCTGAGAAGACTCAAGCAATAGTTTTTCTTGACCCTAAAAGACGGTCCCGCGTCCATAGAAACCCAACACGCCTGAACCTTACTGTTCTTGATACTCCCATCAAACCTACCAAACACGTTAAGTACTCCCATGCGCAAAAAATATTGCGCGTATACTGTAACTCACAATTTTTCGCAATTATTCCATTTTCCATATGTTCATTGGTAAAATTCAGTTATTAGTACGTGGAGATAATAGAAAGCAATCCATCTAAGGAGATATTTCCAAAAAATATAATAAAATAATAAAAATGTAAGCAAAAAACAAAATTATGTTCGGTTTTGTGTATACTGGCAATAATGTTTTTGAGGGAATTTTTGGAGTAGCACAGCACGATTGCAGAGGGAATAACAAGATTAGTAGGAGAACAGCTGAATCAAGGAACTGGAAGTTGGAGCAACATATTGCATTTATTGGCTTAAATCTAGGGTGTAAATTGTCTGCCAAATATAAATTAGCTTCTGTAAGCAAGATGTTATACGGAAAATATAAACAAAGAGAAAAACTGTTGTCTTAAGTTTGGAAGTGACTTGCTCTATAGCCATGAGCATTTATTTCTTAAGAAAAAGATAGGCAACAAAAGAAAATTTGTGTGGTCAAGTGGGTAGAGTGACGGACTAGTAATTTTTATACTGTTTTGACACCAGATCGAATCCCATCCGGTCCTGTTCAATTGTTTTTTCTTTACAAAACATTGTAGAAAGTGTATAATTTTTAAGTTAATATGAAACGAAATAATATAATAATGAAATAACTTTTTGTTTTCCTGATGATGTATTTATTCAGAATTAGCTTACTATTTATTACTAATAGCGATTGTTTTTAGTTTATGGTATGGTATGCTTAACCGTTCCCTCTCCGTTTTTACACAGCTTCAACTCACTGCGAGTGTCTGTGAGTCAGGAACAGGAAAAAACAAAACAAGAGCAACCTGCAGCTTTACACACAGCGTGAGGAACACAGTCACAGCGATAGCTCGTTGTCATGAAGAAAAAAACTGTTCTAGTGTTTCTGTGTGTGTGTTTCTTTTTAAAGTATTGACTCTCTCTCTCTCTCCTTTTGTTTCATATCCACAAGTGCAAGAAATGCAAGTCTGTGTGAAAAAAAAATCAAGAGTGCTTTCTTTAAACAAAACTAAATTTTACAGCTCTCTTTGTGAGGAACGCGAATGCTTCCAAAAGATGCCATGAATATTACCTATAATCGTACCGAATTATACAGTAGCGTGAAAAACTGATAATAAAATTATGTAACATGCATAAGCTTTTTTTTTTAGAGTAACCACACATTAAACATAACAAATTAAATTTTTGGGATTACGAATTATCACATTACGTGTCGGTGTAGGCCTATTCGTTTTCACATTCGAGCGACGAAAAAAGAAAGTGTGGTGATAGTTATAAAAACCGAATACCAGATTTCAATAAATTCAAGTTACATGGCTCCTACATAGCGAAAAAAATGATTTTTCGATGTCTGTCCATCTATTTGTCTCTCGGTTCGTCACGCTTTTACACGCACTCAAATAGAGGCCATACTGTTCAACGTATCTGCACCGAATTCTAGACATAACGTTTTAGTAACATAATATCTTTCGAATTTTATGTCCTTCGACACTTAAAAGCAAGGGTAATTTACTGAAGGATTAAAATTTAAAATAATTCTATTTTCTGAAATAAAAAAAAAGCTGTGACGATTTTATTTACTTTTGATAAATATATATTTTATTAACAAATCTCCACCACATATGAATAATTTTTCTGAAAAAATATATATGGTGTAATTTACTGTATGGTATGCGTTCTTTTTGCACAATTTTCTCAACCACATTTCATAAATAAACGTATCATTAATTACCTAACAATATGTCAACTCGTTGGAAGGAGTAGCTTAATCTTAGGGTGAGCTTTCCCCCGATGGTTTTCCCATTAACGCCTCAGGCAATTTTGTTCATATTTCGTAAAAAAATATTTCATTAATAAACTAACATAGAGCATAAATAGTTTATTCCGATAACATACAGAAGAAGTGGTTTTCTCAAGGGTTGATTTTTTTTGGACAATTGTCTCAGTTATTACTGAAATTTGTATTTTTACTGAAATTTGTTCTAATTTCAGTAAAAATATTTTCTGTAATAATCTTACAATATGGTATAACTCGCTTGTTCCGAAAAGAAAAATCCAAAAGAGATAGTTTACTTTGATAGTGAAATTTTTCCCGACGATTTGCTTAAAAATTACTTGATATACTGTCAAAATTACAGATAGAAGAGTTTACCTTTGGGGGTAAGCTTTTCCCGATGACCTTCCTAAAAACAACTCAGGAGATGTTTGTTGTTCATATTTTATAAATACGTATTACATAAATAACCTAGCTATATGGTATAATTCCCTCATCCGGAAAATCTAGAAATGGTATATTACTTTTGACAGTAAGTTTTACCCTGCGATTTTCTCAAGAACGACTCAGGTGATTGTGTTCGTATTTCATAAATAAATGTTTTATGAAAACACTAACAATATAGCATAGCTCGTTTATACTGAAAAGATCCACAAGGGATAATTTATTCTTGGGGGTGACTTTTTGCATAATTTTCTCAGAAATTACTTAGACGCTTTTGCTTATAGTTCACATACAATTATATCCTTTATAATTCTAATATATGGATCAAGTTATTTCTAACGGAAATATGACCAATGGGTACTTTACTTTTGGGCCTGAAGTTTCTTCTAGCAAAGTTTTCCAAAACATTATTGTATTCGCAATTTCCCAAATAAATGTATCAATAACAGTTGCAGCCTAACATAAGTCACTGTAAAATATTCAAGCGAGAAAGTACAGTGCGTTTACTCCGTACCCTTTCTTAAATATATTTTTAAATGTTACACCTAACCACAATTTTCCGAACAAAATCGAAACTTCTTTTTAAATGTGCCTTGTTGTGGTCAAATGGTTCAAGTGCATTGGTTCTGGATTAGATTTCCAGTGAGAGCTAGTGTATCTTCATCCAAGAGATGTGACACGTCGATGCAAAGAAGAAAGTGTTTAAATAAGCCTAACCAAGCTAATCAACAAAAGAAATAATACAATGTTACGAAATTATCGTAGAAACGTTGTTAATATTAGGTAGTTTCGACTGGAATGCCCAAACAATTGTCAATTCCAAAGGTCTTTGTTTTCGTCCGGCGGGAGCTCATGTGGTTCGGATTTCACGTTAATCAGTAGGTCCACGTCTCATATAGCCTTGCTGCTGAAAGGGACGATAATCTCAAAATCACATCACACATCTTTGTTTTCGCCTTTGTTTTAGCTCATAAATGTCTCTGTTCATAAGCTCCTTAGTGGTTAGCGTACGCGCATTTGGTGTGGAAGACCCGGCTTCGATTCCCGGCGAGAGCTCACGTGGTTCGGAGTCCACGTTAATCAGTAGGCCGACGTCTCATATAGCTTCGTTGCTGAACGAGACGTTAAACTCAAACTCAATGTATTTATTCATAAATGTCTTTGTGTATGGTTTTTCATATATGTGGCATGGACATTAAATTTTGATTTCTACGCCATATGTATCTAATTACATACACACCTATAGAACGAACACAACGAACTTGGAATATCTACATTGTTTGCGTATGGAAAATAATCACGCTCTATTGTACAGGACAGCCGTGTGTATGGAATTCCATACACATGGCAATCAACGTATTAAGAAATGTATAATAATAATAATAATAAACAGAAAACGATACGATCACTTACATAATTTATAAATATAAGTTAACATTTAATAAGCATATAACTGCAATGGAATTAAGTTGTTTTCCTCTCTCCCTGAACGCTACAGCCCTTATTGTTCTAAGGCGTAGAAGAGAACTTGTGGCACCCACGATTTGGGGCGGTGTGTGGTCACAACTTGGTATCCCTTTGTTGTTAGTCCTAGCTTTCTAGACGGAGGCAGTTATTACCGGTAGAATATACAAGCAAATAGACTTTTGTATTACTATTAAAGTAAATAATTACACTCATTCCTTCAATGTGATACTTGTGGTTGCTTAACCGTATACAGACAGCTGATCCATTGAAAAATCGTTAATAATAATAATAATAATAATAATAATAATAATAATAATAATAATAATAATAATAATAATAATAATAATAATAATAATAATAATAATAATAATAATAATAATAATAAATAACAGGAACTCGACAAATATTCTTGCAAATAATAGGAAAAAGTTTGCGTCACACTGTTCACTTTGCTGGACACACCAGTGTGGCGCGTTATACCGATTGTGGCACACTGGAATATAGGGTATGTTTTTTTTTTTCAACTATTCCAACTGCTTCAATTGAAATGGGTCTATAATAATAAGAGAATGCATTTAGTCTTCTTACCCTTCAATTTAGAAATAAGGTTCGCGAGAATTTCATAAAAGAATAATATACTCAGAATTGTATATAGTAGTTTGTTTTATTCGAAATTACATACTTCCTGCAACTGTTTTTGATTGAAATGATTTGAAATGAAATTTTTAAGTTTTACGTCCCACGATTATGCCGGATAGGCTAAAGGAGACAGTGGTGATAAGAAATGAATGGAATGGTGGAATGAAAAAAGTGGGATAAAACGGGAGAACCTCGAGAAAACCCACACACACAGTGTTTGTCCAGCACAAGGTTCACTTGGCGCGAGCATAGATCGAACCAAAGACTCCATGCACCAAAGGTGAACGCTCTACCACTGAAACACCGTGGTCTCTGAAATTACTTATGAAACTACCGAGAACTATGCTGTAATATTTGAATGTGCTTCAAGTTTACAATAATTAGTTTAGTTAAATTCATTATTAACAATTAAATAATTTCATTCATTATTAACAGGTAAATGCTGCTGATGCAAAGACTTAAATCTAGCGATACCGCGAGCGTAAGTATTAAACAGAGGGATTTTAAAGGGCCCCCTGAGCTGGGGGCCCTGGGCTCCATTGGCTCCGCCCTTAATCCGCTAATGCCTATAGATTATAAATTAAAGGGGACGGGCCGGGTCCGTTCTAAAAATTCCGGCCCGTGCAGACCTCTAGCTCCTGTGTATATGCTATCTGAAAATACAGTAGAGTTTCGCTTATCCGACATAAAACAGGCAGGCAGAACGCCGGATAATATGGATGTGTTAAGGAAAGACCTATAAAAAGTCAAACTATGATATAATTTTACACATTACGCATCTAATTATCATCTTTGCAAGAAACAAATATAATGCATTGACTCAGTGACGTATCCAGCGTGAGGTCCTGGAAGCTGTCCCTTACCAAACCTCAAGCACTTTTTAATAAACCTACTTTTTCCCTTTTGAGTTTTTTTTTTTTTTTTTTTATTTATGTCAGATTACTTTGAGTCAGTGTCCAAACTGTGGACAATGCTTTGTTGTTATAATTCTAACAAGTAACACTTCCCAAGTGTAACACTCCGATTTTGATAAAATTTGGCAGGTAGATACTATACATAAAATAAACAAATAAGTGCTTTTTTATTTTTTTTGCTGAAAAAAGGGTTTTAGGGGGCAAAACCCCTCACCCAAAATTTGAAAGTTGACGCTCGAAAGGCAAAAACAAGTGGACCAAAGTGAACGAAATCGTGAACAGATATTGCGGACATAAAATTAGAGAATACGTGTTTTGTATTTTCCTGGAAAAAATGGTTAGGTGGGGCACAGATCCCTCCAAACCTTTGATCATGAAATATCAAAAGTGCTAATAACAGTATGTCAGAAGTGCCTAAATTTACATGAAGAATTGGAACAAAACTTTGTGTTAGGACAATATGCAAAAAATAAACAAATTCGGCTTTTTTATTTCCTGCGAAAAAACGGTTTTAGAGGACAAAAGGTCCCCCGCATGAATTTTGAAATTTGACGCAAGAAAGGGAAGAAAAAATGTACCGAACTGAATGAAATTGTTCACAAATGTTGTAGAGGTAAGATGAGGAAATACGTGCTTCGTATTTTCCTGAAAAGAGATAAAAACCTTTTGAGTGGACCGAGGCGTTGAGTGTCGGAAGGATTGGACCGAAGCGAATGAAATTGTCTGTAGATATTGGATATAAAAATTAAGCCTCTCGTGTTTCACAAGTGTCTCCATCAGATTTCTTCAAATTTGGCAGATCAACAACAAGCACAAACAGTATAGCGTATTTTGTAGTATTTTACGAGGCAACTTTAACCCTTACAATGTTTTTCCGCATAAACAAAAACATGTGCCGATTAATTTCCTGTTTGCTGTTGATGTGCCAAAATTGATAGGGACATCTTTAAAACACGAAAGTCCTTATTTTACATACAGTCTATACAATATCTACACACAATTTCATTTGCTTCGGTCCACTCCTTCCTGCACTTTTACGGTAATATTAACTTTTTTTGGAGGGGCTCTAGGCCCCAACACTGTTTTTTCATACAAATTAAAATGCATTCCATTTATTGTTTTGCAAATTGTCCCTATACGAAGTTTCGTTGCAATTCTCCATACTCTTTAGGAACTTCTGACGTATACATACTTATTTGCACTTTTGATATTTCCTAATCAACAGCTTAGAAGGTCCGTGCCCCACTCAATCGCTTTTTTTCAGGAAAATACGAAACACAATTACCTCAATTTACGTCTAGAATATCTGTGCACGATTTCAAAATTTTGGGTGGGGAATTCTGCCCCCTAAAACCAATTTTTCGCAGAAAATAAACCCGTATTTTTTTTTTTTTTTTTTTTTTTTTGCGTATTGTCCCTACACAATGTGTCGTTCCAATTCTTCATATCCTTTAAGCACTTCTTACATACTGTTATTAGCACTTTTGATATTTCACGATCAAAGTTTTGGAGGGGTCTGTGTCCCACCGAAACGTTTTTTTTTTTTTTTTTCAGGAAAATACGGAACCCATATTCCCTCATTTTTCGTCAACAATATCTGTGCACAATTTCATTCATTTCGGTTCACTTCTTCTTGCCTTTCGGGCGTCAACTTTCATCATTTTGGATGGGGGATTTTGTCCCTTAAAACAGGCATTCGTTTAGTTTTTGCGTATTGTCCATACACAATGTGTTATCGGAATTCTTCGTCCTTTACACACATCAGACATATTGTTACTAGCACTTTTGATATTTCATGATCAAAGGTTTGGAGGGGTCTGCGTCCCACCTAACCGTTTTTTCCAGGAAAATACAAAACACGTATTCCTTCATTTTACGTCTGCCATATCTGTGCACAATTTCGTACACTTTGGTCCACTTGTTTTTGTCTTTCGGGCGTCAACTTTCAAAATTTTGGGTGAGTGCTTTTGCCCCCGTAAAACAGTTTTTCCGCAGAAAATAAAAAAAAAACATGTATTCGTTTATTTTATGTGTAGTATCTGCCTGTCAAATTTTATCAAAATCGGAGTGTTACACTTGGGAAGTGTTACTTGTAAGAATATACCGTAATGCCATTGATACCAGGTGGAATTAAAGAACACTTTTAAATGGGATTACAATTTCGTTTCCGGTCTGTTTATAACATTACTGTATTAGAACGATACACTCATTGCCATTTGCTATTTTTTTTATGTGATATACGTAGCAAACAGTTTTCCTTACATGTCTCTAGAAAATATTTTTTGAGTTCGTGTGAGTTAGAATTAAGTTTGACCGGTTCATAAATGACAAGTAAGAAACGTTTAAGAGAAATACAGAACTGTTGCATTATTATTATTATTATTATTATTATTATTATTATTATTATTATTATTATTATTATTATTATTATTATTATTATTATTATTATTATTATTATTATTATTGATATTTTGGAAACATTAGAATTACGTGCTTACGAGGATTCGTGTCGGGTCCCCTCCGAAAAGAAAAGCTGGATATGTGCCTGCACTGAATGATAGACGTATGAGTCAAGGTATAGACGAGCGTGCTAGGCGATCGAGTCCGGAGCATCAGAAACAGACTAAGACCACAACTTGCAGTTCTTCTTGCCGATTGATGCTGCTTTTTACCTGCTATGATATGTCGGATAATAATTTGAAATAAACGAAGGTCAAGACCATGGCGTATTGGTGTTTCATGCACCTAAACCTGTAAAATATTTGTGCCGAAAACATCTTTCACTCACTAGCTAAATTTGAGGGTATGATCGCTCATCTTGCCTTATAAAGTATAGTCTTATAAAGAATATATATAGCATAATAAAAACCTAAAGACCAAATTCAATGATTATCTATAGTTTTATTTTTTAACAACGGGAAACTTGTTTATTTCATCACGATAAATCATGTTTGATACTAAGATATATATTTTTCATACTTTATTGGAGAATTTTTTTTTTTCAAGAAAAGAGGATGATAAAGGAAGCTATACAACACCATAAACTGAAAGCAATCGGTATTACTAATAGTACACTAATTCTAAATAAATACGTCATCAGAGGAAACAAAAAGTTATTTCCTAATGGTATTGTTTCAGTTTTATTAACATAAAAATTATACACTTTCTACAATGTTTTGTAAAGAAAAAAAATTGAACAGGACCGGATGGGATTCGATCTGGTGTCAAAACAGTATAAGAATTACTAGTCCGTTACTCTAACCACTTGACCACACAAATTTTCTTTTGTTGCTTATCTTTTTCTTAAGAAATAAATGCTCATGGCTATAGAGCATGTCACTTCCAAACTTAAGACAACAGTTTTTCTCTTTGTTTATATTTTCCGTATAACATCTTGCTTACAGAAGCTAATTTATATTTGGCAGACAATTTACACCCTAGATTTAAGCCAATAAATGCAATATGTTGCTCCAATTTCCAGTTCCTTGATTCAGCTGTTCTCCTACTAATCTTGTTATTCCCTCTGCAATCGTGCTGTGCTACTCCAAAAATTCCCTCGAAAACATTATTGCCAGTATATACAAAACCGAACATAATTTTGTTTTTTGCTTATATTTTTATTATTTTATTATATTTTTTTGGAAATATCTCCTTAGATGGATTGCTTTCTATTATCTCCACGTACTAATAACTGAATTTTACCAATAAACATATGGAAAATGGAATAATTGCGAAAAATTGTGAGTTACAGTATACGCGCAATATTTTTTGCGCATGGGAGTTAGGGATGGTATCGAGACGAGACGAGACGAGACTTTGTACAGTCTCGGTCTCGTCTCGGTTGATAAATAACGGTCTCGGTCTCGGTCTCGTCTCGAGTAAAAAATCACCGTCTCGGTCTCGGTCTCGTCTCGGTCAACAAATGCTTGTCTCGATCTCGGTCTCGGTCTCGAGTACCAAATCTCGGTCTCGTCTCGAAAGTCTCGAAAGTCTCGAAATAAATAGTGTGAAATTAAAATAGTGAAAGTATTATTCTCGTACAGTCTGTCGTTTCCGCTTATTTTTTCCTTTCATTTTGACTTAGAATTATGGTATTGTGTACCTCTTCGTAGCTAATTTGCTAGTGCTAATGCTTTCCATGCGCGTATTCCAGGTTCAATGATCAGTGGGTATATCACGCTAAAACCCTAATAGAACCCATATTTCACTTTCAGCGATAGACTTTGTCTCATATAGCTTCAGAACTGCGTATACAATTAAACTCTATTAAATTAACTCCATTACTATACAGTAGTTCATTTCCTTCCTTTGAATCAGAATTGTTCAGTACAACCTAACGGATAACGCAACACATAGCAGCACGAATGTATTTAATCGTACCGAAATTGAAACTTCTCATTTACAATTTCTCATTTATTATTCAATACATTCTGCTTTGACTGTCATTTTAAAAACAAAATATAACGTTCATTATCTTAACAAATAGGGTAAACTATTACTACAATAGTCTATACGTATTTTGTTTGAAATTGATGAAATGCTATATTACCGTTTCACATCTCTGTGTTTAATTGACACTTTATAACACGAACGTCCTAAACCTTGTGGTGGGAGCTACTATACTCATCTTTGCTATGTGAGGTCTCTAGTTGGATCACAAAACAAGTTAGATTCAAAGTCCGATGTTTCGCATAGTTCGCGTCTCATTTTAAGTGCATTCTGTTTCTTATACAAGTTCATAAGGTCGTAATGCATTACGTAAGCACATATCCAGTGCCGTAACATAGACTAATCTTATTCCTGAGCTCTCAATGGTGCATGCAATCTTTATTCGAGAAAACTAATCTTGCGTTCATCACTTTGAAATTTTATATTGATTAAAAATTACTTGCGAAACATGGACATACATATTACATAAGTATATAGGTAATTCGAGTTATCTGTATCTATTTTTTCTCACTCGCCAAAACAAGTGATTCTTAACTTTCTAGTTTTTTTTGTATTAATTTTCGTAGTTTTGCTGAACATGATGGATTGAATAGTCAAAAATATTTAAGTTATATATTTAGTCTTAGTCGAGGAACCGGTTTTTCGCTTCTGTAAAATTACGAAATTATGACTTGGTTTAGTTTACCTCCGAGGTCCAGATATAACAAAATCATCACCATCATCATAATCAACCATTATCAATCCATTGCTAGATGAAGGTCTTTCCAAGTCTTCACCACAACTATCTAACTTGGGCAATTCTTTTCCAGGTTACTCCTCCGTGGTTCTTGATTTCGTCTTACCTTCTTGTATGCGGAGGTTTCCTAGGCTATTTTTGTCTCGTGGGATCCAGTCTAGAAATGTTTTCGTCCGTCGATCATAATTTCTTTTTACAATACGTCCAGCACACTTTCCAGCTCATATTAAATTATTTCATTAGCACCATCAGTATTCATTTCTATATATTTGGGCTACAAATAGTTCGAATTCGGTACTTTCGGAGTACAGACACGCTACTTTTTAATCTTCAGATCTGGCAACACTGATTTAAATCAATACAATGTGAGGACCCTCATTTGATTTGATCTAGCGGCTAGCACTGTTGATTTCGGTTCGCGTGGTCCCGAGTTCGATTTCTGGTAGGGGTAAAGTTAAACGATTGAAGTGGTTCGGATTCCACTATAATCATTAGCTCTACGTCTCCTTTAGCCGCCCTAGCATAAATGTGGGACGTTAAACTAAAACAAAACAAAACAAAAGTGAACACGGTGTATTACTAACTGTAAGTCCTTGAATAATTGCATATAGCTATATGGTATGGATCGAGTTTGAGGTGGTCGGTGGTCAAACTAAAGCAAGTGAAATGTAATTAGAGTGCAATTAGAACTTTTAATTAAGCACGGCCTTAATATAAAGTGTACACCAGGCTTAGGGGGAACAACTACTGTTACTGAAAATGAATCCGTTACAATTTGTATTTACATGTATTGCTGGAACGAAGACTTAAACATTAACATTATAAGTAGTCCAAAGACTATGAAAAACGTCGTCTCTTGAAAGCATTCTTGCACCATGAAACAAATTACGAGTAATTTTAAAATATTTTGCAGTTTATCTACGTTATTTGCACATATTTAGAATAATATTTAGCAATTTATTTAAGTGGGCAACACTGCTTAAAATAATGTAACTGCGACTTGTTGTAATTAAAACCACCAAAAACTATTGTTGTAATGTTATAAAAGCAAAGGAAAGCAATAATCATTATAAAAATTTAATACAAATACGTCATTATAACGATCACTACCAATGTGTTTGGTATCTCTGAAACGATTTGAAATAACATGTTGTAAATGGCGTTATAAGCATTTAAGTCTTTTGGAAGCATCTGCATGATGAGACGTGATATGTCAGCGCGTTTTCGAAGTAAAGTCTTTAGAAACATTTAAATTTTTTCGTTTCTCGTAACTTTGTTCCTTCATTCATTCGAAATATATTATACTATGATCACAGTATTTGACGCTAAGGTACAGTTGATGCGCATTGCACCGTCCATGCCATTTGCGTTATTAGAGATTTCCAAGCTACACTAAATAATACATGAGCTATTGTGTTTTTTTTAAAATAACTAAATTAGAAATATGTAATACTTTACATTGCGCAATTTGAGAAAATACAACTTTATTTTGCTTGTTTATCTAGTGATATTGCAGAGTATCAAGAAGAATTTCCCAACTTGGTACAAAATTTCAGCATTTTTAATATATATATATATATATATATATATATATATATATATATATATATATATATATATATATATCGCAGATTCTAGGGGAAGGCTATAGGGACTATAGCCCCCCTTTACGCTCAGGTATGCACTGGATAAAATGGGCTTCAATCCTAATTTATCTACACTGGATAAAGCGGCAAACCATGGTTTAGCCCCTCCCTTGATCATATACTGGTCCGTGGCTATATATATCTCAAAAACGGCCCATTTTATTCTTTCCACGGAGATATCTAAAAAACGGTTGAACGTAAATGAACCGAACAGAAACTCAAATAGGAAATGCCATGGGGCACACTGAATGGTGTCGCGGCGCCTCCCGGGGCCGCCTTTCATGAGGTACCAGGGACAAACTTTAAAATTTTAAATGGAAAGATGGGGCGAGTAATACCTCGCTCCATTGATCTTTAAAAAGGAAAAAGCGTTGTGGCAAAAGATTTTTCATATCGGTCACCGTATTCAAGATGGCCGCCAAGACATGGTGCCTGTATCTGATAACACGTTCAGTACCATTAATATGAAAACAGTTGGAGATAAACGAACAGTCAGAAAGTGAAACAGGAAAGGCATGGGGCGCGTCGAGTAATGTTCTCGCAGTGCTCCCAGGGCTGCCTTTTAAGGGGGCCAAACTTAGAAATTTTAAACCGAAATATGGGTCAAGTGATACGTCGTTAGATAAATCTTGAAACACTAAACAGTGTTGTAGCAAAAGATTTTTCATATAAGTCACCGTTTTCAAAATGGCCGCCAAGACATGGTGCCTGTATCAGATAAAACGTCCAGTACAACTAGACCCCTAATATGAAAATAGTTGGTGATAAATGAACAGAATAAAACTCGTATAGGAAAGCTCAAAGGGTATTTATCATTCCACGGCTCGAGTATAATGCAACGGGGAAAAAGATTATTAAAGTATAATTGACATGATGTAAAAGAGGAAATGATAGAAAATTATCTTTCCGATCTCTGTCCGTAAGTAGGTGAAGCGGGAATGAATGGTAAAATCTCAAATGAGAACCTCAGTTTTATTTGCAATAGATATGGTTTGTCTGAAACACTTGTGTGTACAAATGGCTGGTACTATAATGAATAAACATAAAGTGAAATAAGGTGAATAAAAATAAGGTGAAATTCAAGTTTAACAACATTTTACCGACTCTTCGCCCCTGATAATTTAACGCATTGCGTGCAAGATTTTTGGAACATATCTGCATCAGTATGTACCGTTTCGTTACTAAGGATCACAACTGAAATTACCGTTGAAAGTTATTCGGAATGTAACTGGACATCTCAGTGAAGCTCATATTCTATCACATGCAAGAAGACATAGAAGGAAAAGAAGCGAACCAATATCACGCAGACGACTGTTGAACAAAACCAACGTTTGTAAACATTGTTCTAAAATTGCATTGTTCGACAAATTGGTTTCGCATTTCAGTTGATTCATTTTTGCATCAAACCATTGCCCGCAATCAAAATGGAAGGTAACATTTAACAAGAATTTTACATACTATATCCCATTACAGAGACATTTATCTCTTATAAAAACACATTTCAAATAACTTTGTTTCGTAGATACAATTTGCAAAAACTAAGGCTCTCATTTGCAATTTCACCGATCCTTCCCGCTTCATTCGCGTACAGAGTGAGGTTGGAGCGATACTTTTCTAGGAGTTAGATTTCTTCCTCTCCATTATGGCACTTTCACTCTAATCATCTTTTCGACTATTGCAACATTCCAGAGCTATAGAATGATAAATACCCTCTGTGATTTCCTATTCGAATATTTGTTCTCGTGTTTTCATATTAGTGATACTGGACGTTTTACCTGATGCAGGTACCATGTCTTGGTGGTCATTTTGAAAACGGTGACCCATATGAACAATCTTTTGCAACAGCACTCTTTAGTTTTTAAAGATATGTCGAACGAGGTATCACTCACCCCATGTTTCCATTTACAATTTTGAAGGGTGGCTCTGGGAGTCTCCGCGACAATATCAATAGATGTGCCACATGGCATTTTCTATTTGAGTTTTTGTTCGGTTCATTTATGTTCAACCGTTTTCATATTAGTGGTACTGCACGTTTTACTGTATCTGATAGAGGCAACATGTCTTGGCGGCCATTTTGAATACAGTGCCCGATATGAAAGATCTTTTGCCACAACGCTCTTTAGTTTTCAAGATCTATCGAACGAGGTACTACTCACCCCTTGCTTCCATTTAAAATTAAAGTTGGGCTCTGGGAACCCATACAGGGCGGACCTGTGGCACCGCGACCATTATATATATATATATATATATATATATATATATATATATATATATATATATATATATTTGGTCTAGGAATTAATTGGTGCGGGTGGACAAGAGATGGCGCAACAAACGGAGCGTCCCACAGTTCCGTGTATCCACACATGTGTTGCAAACCCCTGTCATCGCGTATCGTTCGTAGTATAGGGCAGTGGATTAAAGCGTCAACAACACCAGTTTGTAGTTAAGTGAACATGGCGCAACTTGTGCCTGATAAAGTGTTTTTGCGGGGTGTCCTGCTGCATTACTTTAACATGCAGAAAAATGCGACTGAAAGTCATCGTATTTTGGTGGAAGTGTATGGTGACCATGCTCTAGCTGAGCGAACGTGTCAGAAGTGGTTTGTACGGTTTAGAAGTGGTGATTTCGGCTTGGCAGACCAAGAGCGAGCTGGACAGCCAAAAAAATTTCAAGACGAAGAATTGACAGCATTGCTCGAGCAGGATTCGTGTCAAACGCAGGAACAACTTGCAGCAGCATTAGGCGTTGATCAAACAACAGTCTCCAAACGCTTGAAAGCCATGGGAATGATTCAAAAGATGTCACATTGGGTTCCACATGAATTGAAAGACAGAGACGTTGAAAGACGAAAAACCATTTGCGAATTGCTGCTTCAACGAGAGAGTAGAAAGGGGTTTCTGCATCGAATTATTACGGGTGATGAGAAGTGGATCCATTACGAGAACCCTAAACGAAAAAAGGCCTGGGTGAAACCAGGTGAAAAAGGTCCATCACAACCAAAACGAGATATTCACTGTGCAAAGGTTATGCTGTGCATATGGTGGGATATGAAAGGTGTGGTGTACTATAAGCTGCTGCAACCGGGTCAAACTATGAATGGAGAACGTTATCGACGACAATTAATGCGTTTGAAGCAAGCTCTGGCCAGAACACGACCAGAATGGGAGAACAGACATGATAAACTTATTGTTCAACATGATAACGCTCGCCCACATGTCGCAAAACCGGTCAAAACCTATTTAGAAAATGTCGGATGGGAAGTTTTACCCCACCCGCCGTATTCACCAGACGTTGCTCCTTCGGACTACTACTTGTTCGATTGCATGAACAACGATTTGATTAGACAGCGGTTTACTTCTTCAGAAGATATCGAAACATGGGTCTCTGACTGGATCGCTTCCAAGGATGAGGACTTCTTTCGCCACGGAATCCGTACATTGCCTGGCAGATGGGCGAAAGTGGTGGCTAGCGATGGACAATATTTTTCTTAAGGTATTTATGTATTTTGTGTTTGTACTACAGCTTCAATGTGTGCGTACCAACCGCACGAATTAATTCCTAGACCAAAATATATATGTACCGTGTTATGCAAAAGTGAACTAAGCGCCAAATTTTGAAAATCCACGTAAATGCGACGGTTGGTTCCTGATAAGCATTAAAACGTTCTGCACAATCGAAAAGAGAGGAAAATGAACACCGTTCCAAGAAAAG
Organism: Thermobia domestica; assembly: GCF_964235325.1. Lineage (NCBI taxonomy): Eukaryota > Metazoa > Arthropoda > Insecta > Zygentoma > Lepismatidae > Thermobia > Thermobia domestica. Next base: position 53,354,530 of record NC_137461.1, on the reverse strand, counting down.
AAACATAATTTCACTTTTGATTACGGCTACACTAATGCTGGACATCAACCTTTAAACGTAATTTTCTCAAAAGTATGAAAATGGCGCTTAGTTCGCTTTCGCAGGACACGGTACATATATATAAAGAGAGAGAGAGAGAGAGAGAGAGAGAGATTTCTATTTGCATCAGCAGTGGATTCGGGAGAGGCTTGAGGAACGAGTAAGAAACATTTGCGTTGTACGTGCAATGCAAAAAAATATCACAAATTTATTTCGGGAGGGGTTTGAGCCCGATAACCACCCCGTAAATACGCCACTTTACATCAGTCAACTGTTCTCATATTATCTAACACAGCAACGAAACAAATTTTGTGTGAAGGCAATTTTAGTATCTATCAATATCAACATTCGAGACGAGACCGAGACTTTCGAGACTGACCTAAGTCTCGTCTCGGTCTCGTCTCGATTTATAGAGGTATGTCTCGGTCTCGGTCTCGTCTCGGTATTAAAAAGTCCGTCTCGGTCTCGGTCTCGTCTCGGTATATAAAAGTCCGTCTCGGTCTCGGTCTCGTCTCGATAATTCGAGACGAGACCGAGACGAGACCGAGACTAGTCTCGGTCTCGGTACCATCCCTAATGGGAGTACCTAGGCGTTATATTCGATACTCACCTCACATGGCGTCCTCACTTAGCCCAGATTATCACTAAAGCCTACAATAGACTGAATCTTCTTCGCAGACTTTCTGGCACAACTTGGGGTCTACGAGCAGATACCATTCTCACAACATATAAGGTGTTCCTACGACCCGTCCTCACCTATGGGTTCACAGCTTGGGTCGCTGCACATTCAACCTTTTACAACAAGCTCAAGATCCTAGAACGACGCGCCCTGCGTATTGCATATCGTATAAAGCTACCCAGCCCTACACAAGATTTGTATGATCGCATCCCCTTTCCTCACATCCTGTACCACATTGAAAAACTTCGACTTTCCTACATCACCAATAGACTGGCTCAGAAGCATCCCCTTTTCCTTGATATTGTGCACAGTGATATCGATTATGCTCCACAACATCCTGTTCGCCATCCGCCACTCTCCCTCCTCTTTACTTTATACCGTTATTCACTCCCACCAAATCATCCAGATCAAGACATCGCAGCTGCCTTTGCCATTCATTCAGATTCGCACTACATCTTTCCATCATACGCACAGTAATCCATCTCTTCTAACAGGGCTCATTGTGTCTCTCATCATGATCCTGAGCAGCCCCAGGATCGGAAGATAACATGCATTCGTCTAACTAACCCTTCCCCTTACTGTGTTGTGGCGTTCAGTGCACCTCACTCTCATCTCCATCTCATCACCCATCCTAATGATTATGGCTAAAGGCCATAATGTCTACTATGGTACTTCAATAGTATATAATTTATGATCAATAAAGTTAATAGAAATTATTAAATCACTTAGACCATCCCAGCTGCCTACTTTCCATATTAATATTCCTTCTCTTCCCGAGAAAAGGGCGTAACCCTTGTAAGGGGCTAGCATGCCTTCAGCATGCTAGCATTGTGAAAAAAAAAAAAAAAAAAAACAATTCTATCCAAAGAGGCTACTTCAATAGACATATATTTTTTTCAGTAATTAGGCTCATGACAGTAACGTACTAGAAAAATATATATCATCTGTAAGAATTTTTAAATATGAACAATTCTTAGTAACTTATATCAAACTTCTTTATGATTAATTAATACGGTAATTAACTCACCAATATTTTGAGTACAATATCTCTCCTTGCTATTTGTATACTATGGGAAGGGAACTTCACATAGAACATGTACTAACAAGATCAAATAGAAACAACCACTTTTTTTTTTTTTTTTTTTTTTTTTTTTTTTAAACGTAGCACCAAATAACCATAATTTCTTTCACACATATACCGATCCTCAATCGTATTCTTAGAATATAATAGTATCACGTATTAAGACTTCAAGTCTTTGAACTTCGCCTTCAAGATACAAAATAACAACTGGTTAATTAATAATGGGTTTTACCTATTTCGAACAAAATTCAAAACTCAGGATCTATCAGACTTCTACCTTTGGATTCAACAGATAAAGTGCTGTTGCCTACAGACAGAAATTCAACGTGGGAAGATAGTTAACACAAATTCCGCTGTTGGCGCTGTTATAATGTGAAGCTGATTTTATATATATATATATATATATATATATATATATATATATATATATATATATATATATATTATAAGTCTAACTGAAAACCTCCTTATAGACTGTAGCTTAGCTTGCAGTGATTTATCCAGACTTTTGAACTTGCGGGGGTGTTCAAAAAATCTGAGGGGGTGCAATCTGGCAGTAAGGTCGTATACTATTATCGTTTTTTGAACTAGCTTCTTTTAGGAGTAGATCATTTTAAAGCCACGTGGGGCATAGCTTGGTCCTGTAACATAAGGACCCTTTTGCGATTCAGGAGTGCTGGCTCCAGAGTTTTGAGTTTTTCTTGAACACGTCTCAACTACTGACAGTGTAAGTTGCATTGATGCTCTGACCAGCTGGCAGCAGTTCCCGATACACGATCTCAAGAGCAGTCCACCAAAAACACAGAAGGACCTCCTGGTGCAGTGCTGGTTTTGGCTGTTTTGGAACCAATTCATGGGATGGTAACAAATGTTGACGGCCCCGAGGAGCTTCATACAGGATCCGCTTCTCATCACATGTCAATACCCTGACCAGAAATGGCTCTTTCCTCAAACGAGAGAGCAAAGAAACACAGGTGTTTGTTTGCGTTGCCTCCTGGCCCGGTGGGGGCGCGGTGACTCAGTGGTAGAGCGTTCACCTCCGGTGCTTGGGATCGCTGGTTCGATCCCAGCTCGCGCCGCCGTGGATTTTGTGGTGGACAGACACCGTGCTCGTTGGTTTTCTCGGAGTTCTCCCGTTTCCTCCCACTTTCTTCATTCCACCATTTCACTCATCTCTCATCATCGCCGTCTCCTTTAGCCTAACCGGCATAACCGTAGGACGTAAAACTTAAAGATTTCATTTCCTTCTGGAACGGATTCAAATCATATGGGACCCATGACCCAGCATGTAGTGCTTCCCAAGTTGAATTAGGTGTTGCCGAATGGTTTCTCCATTCACATTGAAATGTAGTCCCACTTCCTCACATGTCTGACCACTGTTCGCCTCAATTGCTTCCTAAAGATCTTCATTTTTTACACGTGCCGGTTTTCCGACACGTGGTGCGTCTTCGAGTGTTTCGTCACTACCCTCAAACTTGTTAAACCATCGCTGCACTGACAGCGTAATCACGATGGCCTCATCAAACCACTTGTATATCTTTCACCCCGCTGGAGCCCAAAACGTGAAAAAAAATCAACTTTAAAGGCCCACAGGTGCAATAATAGGCGACCTACCGTAGTTGGGTCAAGACTTCACTTAGAAACTAGTATGTACCCTATCCAAATATTCAAGTTTCAAAACCTTACGGTACTTCCGCAATAATTTTTATACAGATAGTTGATGAGTACTTCAAATTATTTATCCGTAGCCAAACTGCCCCTATAAAACATGTTTTGTGACTATCTTAGATTTCTGAAACATGTATATTTCGATAGCAAACATATTACATTCTAAGTGAAGCCTTGACCCCACTTCAATAGGTCTCACAGTTTTGGAGGTATAGACCTTTAAAGTTTATTTTTTCATGGTTTCGGCAGTCAATAACTCCGAAAGGAAGCACTTATGCACCCAGGTTGGTCTATACTTTTCGTCTCATCTTAATTGTCAGGAATCACCTCTCAAACATTGTTGGTGTTGTTTTCAAACACCCTGTATATATATATATATATATATATATATATATATATATATATATATATATATATATATATATATATACAGGGTGTTCCGCAACGACCCAGACACAACCTTTTTCCCGAGAACGGTACATGCTATCAAACTGAAATAAAAAAATACATTACAAATGTGGGTCCAAAGAATCCATAGAAATTATTTACAAAATCACGAAAGCCCCCTTTCGTGGTGTAATGGGGAAGCCACATGTCCCGTTCATGCGATTTTGAAATGGGAACAATATGTTTCGAATTCACATTCGAAAAGGTGAGGAAAAATAAGATTGCCCTACGAAATATTTTTCCGTACTATCTACTGTTTTCCGTATACCGTTTTTTTTTCTTTTTTCAAAAAAATGAAGGTACGCAAAATACAGTATACGGAGTTTACTAATTAAGATAACGTAAGCATCGTCACAGTTTCGGGAAGTGCAAGACACACGCTTTCCAATAATATTCCACATGATGACTCAGGGTCTAAAAAGAGAAGATACTGCGTGACCCAAAAAAGGGAATCCAAAGTAAGGTTAGAATTCGAAAATTTCAAATGTAAAGGAGAGTCGAGTATTACCTCGTTGCAAAGGTCTCTGCAAATGTTAAAAGAATTCGAACACGATTTTGGAATCCACTTACCACTTTCAACATGGCGACCATAACAATATCGAAACCCTGAATTTCTGGTTCGTCATGAGAAATAAAACGTACTATTGAAGTTGCCTACTTGACCAAAAAAAGGGCAGGCACGTAATAGTACCACAAAGAAGCAAGTTTCATTTGACTGCCCGTAAGCTTTGAACACTGCCCGGTTCAACACAAGTTATGTCGCACAGGTGGAGGTGTGCCCAGATCTGCCAGTTCTAGTGTGCTTCCACTGATAACATGAATACGCCAATCCAATCTTGGTCTCATTCACCGTTGTTTGTTGCAAGGCGTTGCGTAGTCGAAGGGATTGTGTGAAAAGTCTTGATTTATTAACGTACGTTCCTCGTGGTTGTGTGCATTTCTGTCAATTACTTCGCATTGGAAAATCGTGGCATGTAAGTTGAAATGATTTCCACAAATGAAGAAGCATTTGATATGGTTACGGTGTTGGGTGAGTGCCAACGAAATAGTTCTTCTGCTGCCCGTGTGTATGTTGTTAGGTATTCCAACCGGGAACGTCGTTGAAGACATGCGTCTCGCAACCTTGAAAAACGTCTACGCAGAAGTGGAAAGGTTCTGTCTTCTAGCAGTCACAGGCATGAACGCATAGCTCGGCCTGTTCGAGGTACTTGCAGCCTTCCATGTTAATCATCACACGAAGTTTTAACGGTAGCAGAGAATGCAAATTATGGCGCTTCTGGCACCAGTCCGACCAGGTAAATGACCTAAGGGTACATAGGACAACCCCCTCTACATTTTGGCAGGGGTACCTTGGCCCACCCCTAAATTTTGGCAGAGGAACATAGAACAACCCCCTTAAATTTTGGAAATTGCCAAATCTAAAAATTCCGTATGGTAGCCTAGGACCAGGGTATGTACCTCTATAAGTATTGGTAGTCCATCTCTTTCCCTTTTATGTGTAAAAAATTGCCAAAATGTCAAATTTCGGAGGATTTTTACATAATTTATCCCGTTTAATGAGGTTTTATTCCCTTATATGGTTATATGAGCGTGTACAGGGGTTCATTCCCTTTCATAAGAAATGGGTACATTGTGCACTTTTTAATTTTTTGAGGGGTACCTTGCACACCCCTTAAATTTTGGAAATTGAGAAATTTGAAATTTTGGTATAATAGAATAAGACCCTAATATATATCAATATAAATTTGGGTGTTGTACCTCTTTCCCTTTTATAGGTAAAAATGCTAAAATTTAAAATTAAGCAACATGTTATACCACCTGTTCGGTTTTTCGCCTAATGTATTCCCTTTGATGAGGACCTATTACCTTATATGGTTATATGGACATAAATAGGGGTCAATTTTCTTACATAAGACATATGTATATTAGTGCACCCTTGTTAAAATTTGGGAGGGGTAACTTGGCCCATCACTTATATTTTAGAAATTACCAAATTTAAAAATTTAATATAATAGTATAATACCCTAATATATACAGGGTGATTCAATAAGAACGTACCAGGTCTATATCGCAGCTAATACTACACGTAGAGCGTTCAAACAAAAAACTGCATTACCAAATCGTATTTGTAGAATGCAATAACAATAGTAGCGAGACCAGTCGCGTGTCATGAATACCTCTAACGGGGGACAAATTCAAAGAATGAAATGGAAAGTGGTATAACTGTTGGTATCGTTCGAAAGGACATTAAATGTCATGCAACTTTTAGAGGACAAACATTGTCATATTCTTTCCCATTTAGCCGCTAGAGGCGTTGTTGCAGTCTTGTATCTGACTACCCGTAGCAGGTCTTTATCTCAGTTGATAATGCACATAGAGCCGTCAAACAAACAATTGAACTACCGAATCGTATGTGTAGAATGCAATAAAAATAGTAGTGACACCAGTGGCGCATCGTGAATATCTCCAACGGGGGTCATCATCAAAATTTGACATGGAAACATGGGTTGGTTGTGCCTGCATTGAAACACGCACACAATGGGAGAAACGCCAAGAGGAAACACGTTTTCATATTTCTTCCTTGTTGGCAGCAACACGGTCGCATTACTAGGTGAAAGTCAGATGGTGCGAGCGAGGATGTCCCCAGTCATACCGGGAGGGTACGTGCAAACCATGCCCTGGCAAACAACAGCCGAAGCCTTTGCAGGATTAACTCCGGGTCTAAGCCAAAGGTAGCCCAGACCCACAATGACGTGGACGCGCGATGTATCTTGTGTGCGTACGTACAATATGAAATATCTCCCAAATCCGGGAGCATGTGTTGTGGGCTTGTTTGTCGTTGTTTCGAACAGTACACTCATTTATCGTTTGCAGTGATTGTGTGGTGGTACTCTTGTAGATCCAGTAGCTAACACGTAATGACCTTGCTCAAGACATAGTGTATGCGGCCTCGATCAGGCGATTGTTGCTGTGCCAGACAGAGGGCATAAGGAGCGATGCTGTAATCAACATTGGTAAAACAAGCAAGTAGAGTCCGAGGGTGAATAACCTCTGCAGTGAGTTAAAGTGGTCCGTGTACTGGACATGGTGTCGTGCATTGAATTCTACTACCCCTGTGCATTACAAGCTCGTGACGAGACGAATACGAAACTTAAACAAGCAGTGAAACCTCTTTGATTTTGATTATGTTTGAGTGATTGTAGTAGGACACATACTGAATCAAGGAGCCTAACCTCTCTTGTGTTAGTTAATGTGCCAACAACGATCAAGTGTTGTAATACGCGACACTTAGAGGGTTGACGAAAATTTTCACTTTCGGAGGGCAACTTACTTTTTGAACCTCATTCATCTTCATCATCTATTTTACTTTTCCATTTTGTTTTGGCTTGGGCCCTAGGTTTCTTCATCACGATGACGGACCCTGGCACCACAAACGGTCAAGCGCTCCCTGGTCGACACTTAGGACTACCACCTATAATTCCGACGAATCCAAGCATTTTGCGCGAGCTAACTATATCAATTGGACCTTGCAGTCGGACTCGCCACTTTTCTTGGGGAAGTCAACCGATACGTAGGACATCTAGAGATAGGCATCCTTCTACTATCTTCGGTCAAGGTCCCCTATTACATCAATGGATATCGAGAGCAATCCACATCATACAAATACGACTACCGGGCCTATTGATCATTCCTTAACACGCTCATCTTTCGATCCTGTTTATAATTTTCTACTCACAGATTATGACACTAAATTCACAAATTCGAAAATGACGTTTCTACAAATAATGAAATACGTTCCTAGGATGCGGGATACTCTAATCCAAATCGTTTCTACTAGGAATGGCTACATCTTGAAATCTAAAGATCTAAATTTTGGAATTACCATACGAAATAAAGCTTCCTACGAAATTTTCGGGAAAAGCGCTAAACTCACAAAATTGGCAGATAAGCGTCAGAAGTAGCCTCCAGCACCTCGACAACCATCTTTTTATCTGTTGTTATTAGAAGTGTCTCACCCGAACTGCAGAGATATTGGAGATGCAGAAATACTGGAGAAACCGCCGCAAGAAGGGATATCAGTCGGTAAGTGTCTTCAGGTTCGAAATAATAATGGTCATAACGTTAAAATGTAAATTAACGCATGAAATTTCGAGAAATAGGCAGGAAGAAATGTCGTGTGTGGCACTGTTACATGCAAAATTATAAAGATAGGAAAGCATCTTGCAAATATTCTGAACACACATATTTATATGCAAATGTTGAAAACATGGTGGGACATGTGTCTTTTGGCAGTTACCCATCCTAATTTGTTTATAACATTTAAAAATTTAATATGTTTATAATATCAGTAGTAGAGTCAAGTTTAGAAAATCCACTTACATGTAAATTTAAACTGTTTAGCGGTTTAAAAGTATGTGGACTTACTATACCATTTTTGAAACATATTTACTTTCATAGAACATATTGAAAATAAATATCCATTTATTCGTACTCTCTAAATATAATAAAATATTAATAAAATAACATAACATCGTTCAGAATATACATTTTAAAGACTCCTCTGGGGACAACAGTCATAATATACTGTGATATAAAAACGAATTTAACTTTGAAATTATAATATTATGACAATATGGCCTTGTGTCCATCGTGAATAAAGAAAAACACAGCTTTCTTACAAGGCTGGCTAGATAAAAAATAAACTAGAAAAGAAACAGTTTCTGAAGTATTGCACTTCCTTCCTCAGACTACACTCTACAACTGAAATCAGAAATAAAATTATATACAATAAAGAAAATAGATCATTAGTTCTTTCCACCAATCAGGGAATCACTACTCATTAAAAGTTCACTTTTCTTTTAATAGCACTACCACCCCCCAGCACTGAAATTATAATATAGTAATAGAATGCAATTCCCCGAAAATTCCCATTTTGGGGAATATTCCCAAAAAAGATCTTCCCGGGAATTTAACCACCACTATCAGAGTTGCCAACCATACGATAATTTATCGTGATATACGATATTTTAAGCCTTAATTCGATATACGATAACGTCCTTGCGATAATAGGTGAATATACGATAATTTTAGAACGTACACTTTTTAGCACTTTTTGAATTTGCAAATAGATTGTAGGTGTGCATTGAAGAATTATAAAAAAAAACACATTTTTAACAGTCTTTCTCGCAAAAATTAATCAATAACGATTTGAGAATTGGTAACCCTGCATCCATCACATTTACGTGGAGATGGCAATATTGTTTGTTCATGATAGATGGATCTATTATTCGCTCACGTGAATGTTAGCGCATTGGTTTGGATGTGAAAAACAAAGAAGTTAGAATCGTTGTGAGGCAAGTGAAATTACGTATCGCGTAATTACTTTTGGGTAATTAACTATCGCTGTAAAAGCTATGGAAAGTGATGCTGAAGGTCCGTGTACTCCACAAAAGAAACTAAAGTTACGGGGTGAGTTCAAACTTAAACATTTAAAGCAAAAATTCAGAAAAGACTGGTTAAGTGATTCTGTGTTCAAAGGCTGATTAGAGCCTGTTAGTGATAATGTGTATAAAGCCCGGTGTAAAGTTTGTAGAACCGAATTTATTGCTGAGTTGACTGTAGTGAAAAACGCTACAGGAAAAAAAAACACTTAAGTGCAGTGAAACGTGTACGGTTTGCCGAAAAGAAACTAGATTTTTTATCATCCACGTCTACTTATCACACCTTGGATACACAAGGTAAGCGAGCTGATATAATGCTATGCGGCTTTTTAGCCGAACATAATGTCTCTATGAACATGGCAGATCATTTAACAGATGTAATTCAAAGTGCGTTCCCTGATTCTACAATTACTAACAAGATTCAATTAGGTAGTGCTGATTGTGAGCGTGTATTTTCAAAAATGAACTTAATAAAAACACTATTAAGAAACAAACTGCAATCAAGTACAGTTAGTGATATAATGCTCAATGTGTACAAAACTACGTCGAGTGGATTAATGGTCGGATCGATGAATAAATTCAACATATATGGAGGTATAAATAAGGATAAAGAAGATGATAAGGATAGTGACACCGATTTGGAGTTCGAAACTGAAGATTACTAGATAAGTTTATTATATATATTCTTGCTATTATTAGTAGTATTACACTTGTTTATACAATTATCACGCCTATAACGAATATACGATAATTTTAAGGACGAAAATCGATAATTTTGTTCTTCGAGGTTGGCAACGCTGATCACTATCCACAACTCCAATATGGCCAGTCCACCACTTCTTGATATCAACAATTTCTCCGAACCATAGAATTCGATGTACAAAAAAACAAATGTTACTTGCAGTAATAGTTACATGTCAAGGAATACAAAAGTTAGTTGAATTACTGAAGGAAAGGCATAATTTATCATAACTGCTTCTCTAAAAAATAACTACATGAATCTATGAATCTTAAACGAACAGTGGTAATCATGTTTATCCATTAGACCATTTTTTTACATTGCTAGCGAAAAGCTAGCTACCTCTGAGAGGGTTACGCCCTCTTTTAGGGAAATGATGTTAAGAGATAGAGGAGTATAAGGTTTGTGGTTGGTCTAAGTGATTTAAGAGACTTTATTCATGGTAGTAAGAGATTTAAGGAACTTTTCGCTCCTTAACATTAGGTTTAAAGGTACACATAAATATATAGACACAAGAGAATAACATATATAGTCTTTATGAACAAGAAAGTAGAAATATGAAAAGAATAATAATAACAATAAATGAGGAACATTATATAAACAATACGGGATATATAAATATGAGGAAAGCATAAAGTGATTGTTCGTGGTATTATATTATAAAAATTAATGGTGGTGAGTGATGAGATGAGGTGCAAGCACAAGACAACACATAGGAAAATATTAGCAGACAGATGCAGTTATCTTCTTGCCTAGGGGGACTCTAGGCTATCATGAGAGACGTAATGGACCTAAGTTAGTATGAGGAATTTACTGTGCGTGAAATGATGGAAAAATGAGTGGCAAATGAGCATGAGTTACGTAATCATTTAGCAAGAGTAGGGAGGGGTCACCGGGAGGAAGCGTGTAATGATATAATGTAAACAGAAGAGATAATGGAATGTAAAAATACTGGGTAAGTATGGGATGTAGTGCTATGTAGTGCATAGTCTCGAAAAGTAAAGGATGATGGGTTTGAAAACGGTGACGTATGTATGACAGTCGAAGAGTTTTGAGGTAGTACTGCAAGGCAGGAAAAGTAAAGCGTTGATGAGTTCCTGTGTTGGGCCAGATAATTTGATACGATAAGTTATGCGGAAGGAGTGGCGTTCAAGAATAAGAAGTTTCTTATAGAATTTTTCTGATGCGGCTGTGAAACCATATGTTAGAGTAGGGCGGAGAAAGACTTTATAAGTGTTTAAGACTGTATTGGCTTGTAGACCCCATGTCGTTCCTGCGAGACGTTTAAGCAAATTCAGGCGATTGTAAGCTTTTGTTAAGATTGTTTTAAGGTGGTGCGTCCAGGTAAGATGTTTGTCATACGTGATGCCTAAGTTGGTGACTGTGTTAGTAGCTAGCATTGGAACGTGATCCACATAGAGAGAAAGGCAACGTGGATTTCGGCGGACTTTGGTAGTTTTCTTTGGCGGAATAAAGAGGATGGCCTGATTTTTAGTAGCATTTAGGGTAAGTTTCCAATTTCGACACCAAAGGTAGAAGTCAGTGATGGCTGTTTTTAAGACGTTGTTGATATGCTGGATAGATGTTCCTAATGCAAAAAAGGCGGTGTCATCTGCATACTGGAAATAATAGAATTTTTCTGGAAGACGTGGCATGTCAGCAACGAACAGAATGTATAATAGAGGTGAAAGTGCGGATCCTTGTGGAACTCCTGAGAGTAAGAAGATCGGGTGAGACAGATGTTCGTTTATGGTAACATAAGTGAGACGCCCAGAGAGAAAGTTAAAGATAAGCCGTATGTATGCTATAGGAAATTGGAGCCGGAACAGTTTGTGAATAAGTCCGAGATACCACACTTTATCGAAAGCTTTCTCGAGATCGAATACCACCAGACATGACGGTTTCACTCTGTTATAGTGTGTAGTGATAAGGCTTGTGAGTCGTAAAAGTTGATCGTTTATCGAGAAAGAAGGGCGAAAACCTGCTTGAGTGAGAGGTATGACGTTTCTGCTATTTAGATAAATATGAAGACGTTTAACGAGCATGCGTTCGAGGATTTTACTGAATGTGCTTGTGAGCTGGATCGGTCTGTACGAAGAAGATCTCTTGAGGAGGCTTATGTGGTTTTGGGAACATAAGTGTCTTAGGTGTTTTCCAGGACAGAGGGAAGTAACCTGTACGTAGTATGAACGTAAAGATATTGGCGATAAGGATGAATAGTGTAGGTGGACACTCTCTGATCTGGCGATAAGTGACGTTATCAAGGTCAGGCGCTGTGTTTCGTTTATATTCGATGGTATCGGTGGTCTCTTGTACACTGATAGGTGCAGTGACAGGTAGATGATTAGATTGCAAAAGTGGAGAAATGTCGGCTTTATCAGCAATATGGGGTGTATTCACAGCTGGTGGTGTGAAGATGCTCTGCAGATGATCTGCGAAAGCATTTGCTTTCACCGTATCAGTGTGAGCAGCAGAGTTCCCGATCAGAATGGGGTATGGAGTTTTTGTAAGCTTTCCGCATAAACCATTAAACTTTTTCCAGTAAACTTTTTTGGTAGGGTGGTAGACAGATTATTACAGGTTTTAACCCAACATCGAAGTTTATAGGCTTGAATGTAGTTGTGCACAGTTCTCTGTAGCTGCTGATGATGGCGTAAAGCTTCAGGATTTCTAGTACGAATGTAGTCTCGATAAAGTTGGCGAGAACGTGAGATCATGGTCAGATAATGTGGGGCAAGCGAGGTTGATAGCGGATATTTTTACTGATAGGTATATAAAGAGTGCTCGCTTCCTGTATAGTATGTGTGACTGTATTCACAGTGGTATAGAGATCGTCTTCCGTAGTGGGGGATGAAAGGTGCTCGGTGTGGTGAGTAAGGTAAGACCGATAAGAGACCCAGTTAGCTTTGTCAAAACGATAGGAGGTCCGGGAAGGCATCTGCAAGCGAGAGGATGCAGAAGCGTTGAGATTTATGGTGAGTTTAATAGGAGCATGATCACTACCTAGATTATCAAGTACTGCAATGGAGCTATGAGTTAGGAGATTGCTAGATGTGATAACGATGTCTGGTGTTGTGTTAGACTCTGGGCGCGTAGGTTTGGGCACGTGATGGATGGTGCCAGTGTGTTTGTGGCGATAAAAGCTTCAAAGTTAGTACGATCGTGTTAGGAACGACTGTGCATATTGAAATCTGCCATGATATAATGCCGATAGGTGTTGGAAATATGCTGTACAAGTTGTAGTGGGAGGGGATGGCCAGGCCGGATGTAGATTGTAGCTAGGGTGATGATAAGAGATTTAAAATACACAGTGACAATGATGTGTTCCGGTAAAGCCGTAATCGAACAATTGTGTCGGCGATAAGGTAAATGGGGAGAGAAACCAACTGCTACGCCCCCATTAGCTCGCTGTGCTGGCAGGACATTGTCTGCGCGTAAGATGGTATAGTCTGGTAGGCGAATGGAGTTGATTTTGTGAGGAATGTTTCATTCAGTAAAAAAACTGTAATATGTTCCTCGAGGAGCAAGGCTTCAAACAGGAGTTTGTTTTTCGAAAACGATCGGATGTTTAAAAAGAGAAAGTTTAGGGCCATCATGAAGTAGAAATTAACCGGTTTGATTTGTTGGAGATGCATGAAAATTGACTGTGTTCCCAGAATATGTTGCCGTGAAATGAATATGAAAGGTTGCTTTGGCTGCAAGGGTGATTTGCTGCAAGATGTGTGGCCGTATAAAAGGGTGGATGTTTTGCAGTGCAAGAGTAAGAAGGGTAAGCATTTGAATTACTGTGACTGGAGTGTCGACTGTGGGCGGGGTGGTGGGAACATTGGATGTTGTACGTAGCGGTACGACCAATTCAGGGTGCTGCGGCGTCGGTTCCGGTTTTGTTTTACATTTATAACTGTAGGTAGGATAGCTGTCAGGACATGTAGAACATTGTGCTGGCTGATGTAAATTTGTGCATAATCTGGTTGAGTGTGGTCCTGTACAGTAACCGCATTTGAACTCATTTTTGCACTCAATTGTACTATGAGTTGTAAGCCTTACAGCGTTCGCAGCGAACTGGAAGCGGTGCCATTGAACGTGAGGGTCAACTCTATGTTTGCGATTGTAGATGAGAGCCCCATGAGCAAGCAAATCGTCTATTGTATCTTGATGGGGTGTAAGAATGCGAACCAAGAAGGTGGGTCCACGGTCGTTTCGGATTCTAAGTGCCTTATAGATGGTGTATCCGTCAAATTTTAGTTCTTGAAGAACTTTCTCGTCTGTGTAAGACGGGTCTACGCCACGAATAACAACAGAGAGAAGAGCTGGCCTCCGAGGTGGAGGGGGTTGCTTGCGCGTTGAAGATGTGAAATGGGTGATCTCTGCTTGTGCCCCAAAAATATCTATCGGGACTTTGTTGCGGATAGTCCTGTAGAGATCAGGATCTGTTGTTTTTAGAATGTATCCATTTCTGCTGTGCACAATTTCCTTGATGGAAGCACTTGGAAGATATTTCTCATTTTAGAACTTAGTATTGTAATTGCGGAGGAGGATAGAAAATGATGTCTGAACAGGTGAAGAAGCAGAAACTGTTGGAGCGCCTGTATCCATAGTATCAGTATCAGAATGCTCAGTATGTTGCTTTTTCTTTGGCGGCGAGTCCTGTACACGGGCAGCGTAACTTGGCTTGGATTGAGGCGACCTGGATCGAACTGAGGTGGAAGACTAGATAGATGCTCCAGAAGTCTGAGAATCTCGGCGTTGGCGGGAGCCTGAAGAGCTGGGTGGTGATTTTGACGGCCCCTTTCGTTGCCCCACCTTGGTCGGACAAACGGAAGGTCCATCAACCACAGAAGGTAGATTTTGATGTCGACCAATATTTCGTTTGCCAGGTTTCGTGCCATGATCCGCCATAATGAAGTCTATCCGGTGGGACAATGCCCAGATAACAAAAGCAATACGATAGTGTGTGCGTATATGATGAGATGAAGAGTAATGATATGATAACAAGGTCGGACTACCCGTTTGGATAATAATCCGGGTAAGACAGTTCCCCTATTGATGCAGTGACACTGTACACCCTTGGCTGAGATAAGTCTGATGAACAGTGTCCTGTAAAAACGCAAAAAAAAAAAAAAAAGCCCAGGAGTAGGAGTAGAAAGGTTTTTCAAAAATAGTCACCGTTCTAAATAGATGGCGCTTCAGAGGCAAACCTCTGGAAAAGTATGCATTAGACCACGGTCACGGTAATTTTGTGGTTATGTATAGAGTATCGGGCCGGAGCCCCTGACTCCATGAGTAATATGTTATAAAGAATATATCAAGATGTGCTGGTGGTTTGTTGGATGTTACTGTTGTTTTGTTATGTATGGGAGACTACATCTGCAACTGTCGCAGAGTAGCTGATTATGACTTCTTTACCAGTTCTGTAGAGATTTTAAATGCGTGGTGTTCGATGGACGTTCCGCAGTGCGTATTCGGTGCCGATATTAGCTATAGCTGGATTTATATGTCTGGGTAAAGTACGCCAGAACTTATTGTGGAGATGCCGTAGTATGTCTCTGACAGTGGGTAGCTCTAAGTATTCACGATCTGCCTGTTTCGTGTATATCTGTCGTGAACATACATCACCAAGAAAGCAAATTCATCGTATAACTAGATAATCACCGTGTATGAACGAAATCCTGCCGCCATATCAACGAATAGACAACTTAAACTTTACATCACATAATTTACTTGAATTAATGAAGCAAGAGCATAAATCACCCACAACTGCTTCTCAAAAAATAAAAAGTCAACCACGATTTTCAAACAAGCATTAGACCAATTTTTTTTTTTTTTTTTTTTTTACGTTTACCCGCTTAAAGGGTTGCGCCCTTTCTTCGGGAAGAGGTCGGATTGTATAGGAGCATCAATTTTAATATGAGAGGGTCTAGGTGGTGTTTAGTCATCTTTATTTAACATTTTATTCAGTTCACTCATAGGGATGGGCATCAATTAAGTGAGGGCAATTTTCATCTGCCATGGATGCTAAGGAAGATCGTCTGGCTGACATATAAGTCGTAGTCGTTCCTTAACTTCGGCGCCTGAAATGAAGAGAACATAACAAAACACAGATGCGATGATTCAGGTTCATCTGGAGCTATTAAACATACGGTGAAATCACAGAAATAGACGGTAGGCAAGACAGGAAGAGTGGTAGATGTCATGAGGGTGAAGTGCTATGACGTCACAACACATGGGTATTGTTAGTAAGACGAATGCTGTTAGCTTCTGTTCCTGGGGCGACTCAGGAACTAATGAAGACAAAGGCAGCCCTGTTAGTGGTTGATTTACTGTGCATGAGATGGATAGATGAGCGGTTAAACTGTGCCAGGATGATAAATGTCGAAAACTTCCGGATCGACGTTCTCGCGGCCGATGTTCAAATGATACAGGGTCATCAGATGTTGTAAAGGTGTCGGATAATAAACAGCAGGGGTGTCATAGTCTCTATCATAGCGGAGAATGTTCAGGAATACTGGATGAGCAGTTGTAATGCGTTTCGTAATGTATTTTAAGCGGAGAGCCTCAAGATGGGATAAGAGCGGGGGAAAATGAATACGGTCGTAGAGTAGACGGGTTGGGTGGGGGAGCTGGATACGGAAGGCTAAACGAAATGCATGGCGTTCGAGTATTGCTAGCTTTCGATAGTACTTAGGAGGAGCTGGCAACCAAGCTGTGTGACCATAGGTTAAGACCGGACGCATGAAAACTTTGTAAGTGTTTAGGAGGAGATTTGAATGTAGACCCCACGTGGTACCAACTAGTCGTTTCAGTAAGTTAAGTCTGTTTTTGGCTTTCTCGATGACAGTGAGAAGGTGCGGTGTCCAAGTAAGCTTGGAATCGAACACAATGCCCAGATACTTAAGAGTGTTATGGATGGTGACTGGTGAGTTCTCAACATGAAGTCGTAACAAATGAGGATTTCGGTGTACTCTAGATCGACGACCAGATGGTAAGAAAACGATAGCTTGTGTTTTAGTAGCATTGATAGCCAAACGCCAAACGTTGCACCAGTCAACAAATGTGTCAATTGACTGTTGAAGGCGTTGCTGGATACCAGTAATTGTCCGTCCGACAGCGAGAAATGCAGTATCGTCAGCGAATTGGAAAAGTTGTGTACCAGGAGTAGTTGGTAAGTCGGAGACATATAGCAAATACAGCAGAGGAGAGAGAGAAGATCCCTGAGGAACGCCAGAATTAAGGAATATTGGAAATGACAGAGCATCATTGATCGATATGTAAGCAAGTCGGGCTGTGAGAAAGGAGTGTATAGTTCGTATGTAAGAGAGAGGAAGTTGGAAAGAGTATAACTTGTATATAAGACCCTGGTGCCAAACTTTATCGAATGCTTTTTCTAGATCGAATGTAACCAGACATGATGGATGACCCTGGTTGAATTGATTGTATATAGAGGTGCTGAGACGTAACAGGGGGTCCAGAATGCTGAAATTGGGGCGAAATCCAGCTTGATGCAATGGTAGAAGAGCGTTAGTCTCTAAGTGATCGTGGAGACGACGCACTAATATACGTTCAAATATTTTGCTGAACGTAGACGTCAATTGTATAGGTCGATAAGAGGTAACGTCAGAGGGTGGTTTATTAGGTTTAGGAAAGAGTAATACTTTTGAGTACTTCCAAGTGATGGGGAAAAAACCAGTACGGAGTATAAATGTATAAATAAAACTGAGGATGGTGAAGACAACAGGAGGTGCGTTTTTAATGAGAGTATAGGTAAGCCCATCAAAGCCTGGTGCAGTATTTCGTTTTTTAAGGAGAGTAGACTGGATGTCTGGCGGTTGGATGGGTACTGTGAGTGCATTATTTGGTTCCAGAGCGTGACTATGATGTGGTTGCAAATGTGTTAAGTTAGGATCAGATAACCGATCGATTTCTGCAAGTAAACGCTGTGGAGTATGCCAGCCAGGTAAGGGAGTAAAGATATTTTGGAAGTGGGCGGCAAAGGTATTGGCCTTGTCCTGATCAGAAGAGAGTGCTTGCTGGTTTACAACTAGTGGGTATGGTGTCCTTTGGAATTTGCCAACGAGTTGATTGAACTGTCGCCAATATTTGGTAGGATGGGATGTTTCGTTGAGTTTATTACAAGTTCTGGTCCAGTGAAGGCGTTTGTATGCGATTATGTAGTTATGAGTGATTCGAAGATATTGTCTATGAAGGCGAAGTGCTTCTAAATTACGGCTGCGAGTGTATTCTCTGTAGGCACGTCGAGCTGCAGTTATGAGAGAAAGGTATCGTGGAGGAAGTTTCGGTTTGTGCGGAGAAATATATGCGGTTGGAATGTGGTGATCAGCTGCTGTTTGTAAGGTCTGAGTGAGATGTTGCACGGCAGTGTCTAGGTCATGTTGTGATGTTAGCTCTAAAGTATCAGAAAGTGCTGCGGTGATGGTCGCTTGGTACGCTGGCCAGTTGGCCTGATGATACATATAAACTTTTCTCTTCGGTATGGTATGGTGTGAAGAAGTGTTGGTAGCAAGAGACAGCTTGATAGGAACGTGGTCGCTCCCCAAGGAATCCAAAACGTCAATATTGATATGAGAGTTGAGTGTTGTAGAGGATATAACAATATCAGGTGTGGTATTGCTAGATGGCCGAGTTGGCCGAGGAAGTACATGAAAGTGGCCGGTCGTATTAAGCGTGACGAAATTCAAAAATCGTTGTTGTTCGTGTTGAGGCCGGCTGTGAAAATTGATGTCTCCCATGATAATGAATTTACGATAGGTGTCAGAGAGGTACTGAAAAAACTGATATGGTATATCCTGTCTCGGCCTGACATAGATGGTTGCATAAGCTATAGTATGATTCCTGAGATATAAGAGAACAACATTGTATTCGGGCAACTGAAAAGCAGGAGGTAGGATAATAGACCGATGGGGAATGCGAGATTGCAAGCCAATAGCTGTACCTCCATGGAGACGAGCGCCGTTCGGTCCATCATGTCTGTGGAGAACGTATTTAGGAATATAGCAGGGTATATAGGGAGCCAGGAACGTTTCGTTGAGAGCAAAAGCGGTGATGTTTTCCTCCAGAAGAAGTTGTTGAAACAGTACTTGATGCGTAAGAAGAGATCTTATGTTCAAAAATAAGAAATTGTAAGCCATAATGATGTGGACCAGAAGTATGGAAATAGCACTGATACTACGGAGCATGTTCAAACAGCCGTTTCAATGGGTTGAATTTGGAAATGAACGTTGGATCCACTGTATGTGGCGTGTAATGTGAGATTGTAAAGAAGTTTAGCGGAGTGAATGATTTGGTTGAGGACGTGCTGGCGCTGAAATGGCAGGATGTTCTGTAAAGTAAGAGTTATGAATCGTAAGAGGTCTTCTACTGTGACAGGATGTGTCAGTGAATTTGCAGGTGGGGTGCTGTCATCAGAAGTTTTGATAGGTGCTACTAATTCTGGCTTATCAGGTGCAGGTGCGGGCTTGGCACGACAACGGTAACTGTATGTAGGGTGCTTTTCAGGGCAAGTGGTGCATTGAGGAGGTGCGCTTGAATTGGGGCAATTTCTGGTCAGATGATTGCCACTACAGTACCCGCATTTGACGGTGTTTGTGCAATTATGGGTGTAATGATCGTTGTAGGTTTGGCATTTCTCGCAGCGTATTGGAAGAGGTGGAGGCGTGCGAGAAGGCTCTACCTTGTAGCGGCGGCGATATATATAAGCACCGTTAGCCAAGAGATGATCAATTATTTGCTGTTGGTCGGTCAAAACACGCACAAGGTAGGTAGGGCCATTGTTGTTACGAATTCGAATACATTTTTTGATTTCCAGGCCCTCGTATCGCAGCTCATCAAAGATCTCATCGTCAGTGAGTTCGGGTTCAATGCCTCGGATAACGACTGAGAGAAGTGGTGGACGACGAGGTGGCGGAGGTGTTTTCCGTTGGCTCGGATTGAGAGGTGACAACACAGCCTGGGGTCCAAAAATTTCATAGGTAGCTTTGTTTCTAACATGAATATGAAAGTTAGGGTTAGGCGATTTCAATATGATTCCATCCCTAGTAGGAATGATTTGGTGGACATCAGCGCGCGGAACATATTTATTGATTTGCATAAAGATGGCACGTGCAGTCCGGTACTTGGTATCGAAATTCTTTAGGATGAAATTATACATGGTTTCTCTGGTAGCTGGCAAAGTAGGAGAGGATGGCGCATTAGCCCAGTCCATCTCGGAGTTTCTCGCAGTCACTGTGGCATTGGAACATTCTCCATCAGAGCTATAGTGTCTTGGTTTCTTAGCGTCTGATTCCTTGGAGTGCCCAATCGGAGATCGTGAGCGAGATCGAGATTCAGTTTGCTTAGAGGTATCTGCTTTAGTGGTCTTCGTACCAGCAGAATGACCTGGTTTCGTGGTTGTACCCTTCGCTCCCGTCGGGGAGGGGGGCATGATGATGATCTAAACTAGCAACGATGCGATTCAGATGAAAGTGTTGTTAGGCAGTAGTATGAATGAAGAACGAGAGGAAGCCCACTGTGGCTCTCACTTGAGGAAGCAATACGTCCTCGCGGAGATGTCGGTCAGTGCAAGCACTGGCCCTCCACAACAAGAGATGAAGAAACGATTAGATGATGATGACCACGGGCTCCCACTTGAGTCAGCAATACGGACTGCAAGGGGATGTCGATTGTCTAGAGCAGAACAATCCTCCCTAAATGAACAAAAAACAATTAGATGCTCACAGAGCGTTAAGAATCAAGCTCAGATATATGAATCGATGATTCGACCCTGAATTCTGAGTTGATGATGCATTAGACCTTTTTTTTTTTTTTTTTTTTTTTTTAGTCATGCTAGCCAGAAAGGCTAGCCACCTTTAAGAGGGTTATGCCCTCTGTTAGGAATGAGGTGCAGTGATAGGATAGGTTAAGTTTACTGTTGTTGGGCTAAGTGTTTCATGAAATATTTATTAACTTCAAATTTTCAAAATGAATTAACATGGTGACTTAAGGAACTTTGATCCTTAACATTTGGTGAGGTGCATAAAACAAAGTTAAATATACAAAAACATGATGATTAGAAATACGTGAAAACGTGCATTGAAAAATGTGCGTGAAATATAAGAACAATAATAATGATACAAAACATTTCAAAATATATCAATAAGCATGAAATATGAGGCGAAGTGCAATACACAATACAACACTTTAGGTGATGTTAGAAAGACAAATGAGCTTATTCTTCAGCCTAGGGGCTGCTCTAGGCACTGATGAGAACATAGGGAGCCCAAGTTAATAAACAAAGGTTGTTACTGTGCGGGAAATGATGGATGGATGAGAGGTAGATGATCGTGAACTACGTAATCTGATATGAATTGCAAAGTTGGGTCTGGTGGTTGAAGCGTATAGTGATATAATGTAAACAGTAGAGAGAGTGGTGGATAATAGTAGGTGTAAGGTGTGGGATGAACTGCTAAGTAATGCATTGTATCTTGAAGTAATGGGTGGCGAGTTTGAAAGCGTTTAGAGATATATGTTAGCCGCAGTTTTTCGAGGTGAAATTTCAGAATTGGAAAAGTAATATGGCGGTAGAGTTCCTCCGTAGGGCTAGGGAGCTTGATGCGATAAGCTATACGGAAAGCGTGGCGTTCTAAGATGAAAAGTTTATGATAGTATTGAGGTCGGGCGGCTATCCAGGCAGTGAAACCATATGTCAAAACTGGTCGGAGGAAAGCTTTGTAGGTGTTGAGGATTGTGTGTGGCTTCAGACCCCAGGTAGTACCAGTAAGACGTTTCAAAAGATTGATGCGATTATAGGCTTTAGTAGTGACTGTTTTCAGATGTTGCGACCATGTAAGATGGCGATCAAAGGTAATTCCCAGATACGTTACTGTATTTTTGGCCTGAAGCGGTACTTGATCAACAAGGAGAGATAAGCGACGTGGGTTTCTGCGTACTCTGGAAGAGCGTCGTGGCGGTAAGAAGACCATGGCCTGTGTTTTTGTTGCGTTAATAGTAAGTCTCCAGTGATTACACCAGTTACGGAAACGATCTATAGCAAGCTGGAGAATGGTATTGATCTGTTGGATCGAGTTTCCGAGTCCAAGGAAAGCCGTGTCATCGGCATATTGAAAAAGATGAACGTTATCAGGTAGTCTGGGCATGTCAGCGACGTACAAGAGGTAGAGTAAAGGAGATAATGCAGACCCTTGTGGCACTCCAGTAAGTAGAAAGATCGGATGCGATAAACAGTCATGAATGGATATGTAGGCGAGACGATTGGTGATGAAATTAAATATTAGGCGGATGTAGCACATGGGGAGTCGAAACTGTAGAAGTTTGTATATGAGCCCGTGGTGCCAAACTTTATCAAACGCCTTCTCTAAGTCAAATAAGACTAGACAGGGCGGTTTTGCAGAATTGTAATGTTGAGTAATAAGTGATGTGAGTCTTAAAAGCTGATCGTTGATAGAAAAAGAGGGTCTGAAGCCGGCTTGTGTGATAGGAATTAAGCTGCGATCGTTTAGGTAGATATGTAGGCGCTTGACCAGGATGCGTTCTAGGATCTTACTGAAAGTCGAAGTTAGCTGAATAGGACGATATGATGAAACGTTCTGGGGTGGTTTATTTGGTTTTAGAAACATGAGTGTCTTAGAGATTTTCCATGTTAAAGGAAAGAAGCCTGTGCGCAAGATAAAGGTATAAATATTAGCTAGGAGAAGTAATAACAAAGCGGGACACTCTTTGATATGGCGGTATGTTATATTATCGAGACCAGGTGCAGTATTTCGTTTATTGTGGAGAACCTGAGAGATCTCGTGAACGCTAATAGGATTAGATATGGCTGTGTCTGGCGGTAAGAGATGGGCGGCGTTTGGTTGTAGATGCGGTGTGGACGTGTTAAGCCTATCTGCAGCGACTGGAGTATTGCCGGATGATGGCGTGAAAATCTCTTGCAAGTGATCTGCGAAAGCGTTTGCCTTATCACTATTGGTGGAAACAGGTGTGTCGCCTTGGAGAATCGGATAGGGTGTGCTAGTAAATTGGCCACATAATGCCTTGAAACGGTTCCAAAATTTGGTTGGATGAGAAGTCTCGGATAGATTATTGCATGTGTTTACCCATTTTCGAAGTTTATAAGCTTTAATGTAATTGTGAACTGTGCGTTGTAGTTGGTGATGATGACGGAGTGCTTCAGGGTTGCGGGTGCGAAGATAATCTCGATAAAACTGGCGTGAGCGTTGGATCAGTGTGAGATATTGCGGCGGAAGTTTAGGCTGATATGGACGAGATTTGGTGGTTGGAATATATAAATGACTGGCCTCTTGAATAGCTGAGGTAATAGTATCAACGACAGCAGTTAAATCTTCACCCGTATGTGGTTCAGTAAGATGATCTGTGAGGTGAGAGATATGTGTGCGATAGTTATCCCAGTTGGCCTTATCGTAACGAACGCTTAAGCGGAGTGGTGCAGATGAGCTATGCCTGGTGGTGGTATTTGGCTGATAGGTGAGTTTAATTGGGGCATGGTCACTTCCCAACAGATCAAGAATATCTACCGTGCAATATGAAATGAGGTTTGCGGAGATGATGACTATGTCAGGCTTTGAGTTGGAAATGGGACGGGTTGCTCGTGGAAGATCAAGTATGATTCCAGTGGTATTGGTCGTAATGAAGTTAACAAAATTTGTCCTCTCGCCATCGGTGCGGCTATGCATATTGAAATCAGCCATGATAATATAAGTCTTATAGGTATTAGATATGTATTGTACGAAATGCTCTGGTAGAGGATGGTTGGGTCTGATATATACTGTTGCCAGTGTGATGATGACGTTTTTGAAATAGACAGTGACGAGGAGATATTCCGGAAGAGGTGTCGTTGTATAATGATGTTGACGAAACGGTATATGCGGCGAAATTCCAATGGCCACTCCCCCATTGGCACGGAGTGCAGGTATAGGGTTTTCAGCGTGCAGCATAGTGTATCGTGGTAAACGACATGTTCGAGATCTTGTCAGAAAAGTTTCGTTTAGTAAGAACACTGTGACATGTTCCTCAAGAAGGAGCTGTTCAAATAAGAGTTTGTTTTTGGGTAAAGACCGGATATTTAGAAACAGAAAAGTAACAGCCATGTTATAAAGTAAACTAGTCGAGAGTAGTTGTTTGAGATTTATGAAAATGAACAGTGTTTCCTGAGTAAGTGGCTGTGAAATTTACATGGAAAGTGGTTTTTGCCGCAAGAATGATTTGTTGGAGTATGTGAGGCCTGATAAAAGGATGGATATTCTGTAGAGCTAAAGTCAGGAAGGTCAGGAGTTGGTCTAACGAAACAGGTGCGTCAATCGGATGTGGAGTGGCATGGGCTTGTGCTGGTGGTCGTAGTGGAACTACGAGTTCTGGGTGATCTTGTATAGGTTCCGGTTTTGCTTTACACTTGTAGCTATATGCCGGATGCTGATCATTACAAGTAGCACATTTAGGTGGTAACTGTAGGTTGCTACAAGTTCGGGTGGTATGCGGGCCTGCACAATATCCGCATTTACTTGAGCTTTTGCAATCAGATGTAAGATGAGCATTATATACTTGACAGCGTTCACACCTAACTGGCATAGGAACAGGTGTCCTCGATGGCTCAACACGGTGTCTATGATTGTAAATGTAAGCACCTGCTGCTAATAACTCATCGATAGTGTCTTGATGAGTGGTTAGGACACGAACCATGTATGTAGGTCCTTGGTCATTACGAATTCGCAAGACTTTAGTGATGGTATGACCCTCCAGCTTGAGCTCGTCTTGTATTTCGTCATCTGTATAAGATGGGTCGACCCCACGGATGACTACAGATAATAATGGTGATCGTTTCGGAGGTGGAGGCTGCTTGCGAGTGGATGATGACAGTGCTTGAATCTTTGCGTCCCGACCAAAGGTATCAATAGGCACCTTGTTTTTAATGTTAGTAAGAAGAGTTGGATCGGATGTTTTTAGAATGATGCCATTTCTAGTATGCAGGATTTGTGTAATCGCAGCTCTTGGAAGATATTTACGTAATTGGATTGCGACAAACTTCGCGTTGCTGAACTTCGTATCGAAATTGGTGAGTAGCATGGAATAATTAGAAGATAATGAAGGCGCGTTGTTACCGCTTGTAGATGCAGCCGTGTCCATTGGAATCTGATCTAAATCAGATGTAGATGCAACATGTGGTTTCTTTGATGGTGGAGAATGCTGAAGGCGTTCGGAATAGCTAGTGTTCGGAGCTGGTGGTGATCTGCTGCGGACGGAATCCGACGATACAATGGAAGAAGCAGAAGCAATAGAAGCTTGAGAACCTCGGCGTTGCTGGGATTTACTGGATGAATGGCATTGCCTGGGATCCTTCCGAAGCTGAGTCTTCCTAGGACTCTCGGATGGTCCAACAAGAACTTGAGGTAATCCCTGATGTTTGCCTTTTGCCGTTTTTCCTGTGCCTAATCGTGAGTCCGCCATCGTAAAATCCGTCCTTGGGCGAATGCCCGAATGAAAGATGTGATGCGTCTACAGGTGAGTAACGATGATGATGAAAGATTTCACCCTCCAGCACTGAAAAGCGCTGTCAATCCCAGTGAGAGCGTATGCGTGCTGGTCTCGATTGTGCGTATGCTACACAACGTCCTCGATGGCACGTTAACACTTCCCAGCTAGGCTAGGTACAAAAGACAGCTTGTGACGTATGGTACGTCAAGCTGATGAGTATGCATTAGACCAACCCCAACGCTACTCCAATACTCGTAATGTAATATTTTGTCTATGATTGTTTCAGTTTCTTGTATCCCATTAACAACAATTTCCGTCTATTGATTACTTTTTTTTTACAAAGTATAACATACAAAATATAAGTAATTAAGGTTGATACAAGTATTGAAATAGGTTTAGTCTGTTACTCAGTAATTTTATAAAAATGAGAAAGCTTTTATGTGGTGCCACCTATGAACAATTTCTGTACTAGATACACATTAAATGTTCATACGTAAGAAACGGAAGCAGGAAAATTTCGTGTAGGAAAATTTGGTGTCAGAAAACTCGGTGTAGGAAAATTCGGTGTACAGGATATTCGGTGTACGGAAAACTTGGTGTGGGGAATGTTAGGTGTAAAGAAAGATTCGTTGTAGTAGACCGTAGGATTTATTAAAAACTCAACTTTGAGGATAAGTGAACGTATTAGTTTTTAGTTCTAACTTTGTGTAGAACGTACTTTTACACTCTACTATAACAAATTTTAAAAAATTGTGATCGTGAAAAAATTTGAATTCTAGATTTCGACGGATTTTAATGTTTCATTAG
Organism: Thermobia domestica; assembly: GCF_964235325.1. Taxonomy (NCBI): domain Eukaryota; kingdom Metazoa; phylum Arthropoda; class Insecta; order Zygentoma; family Lepismatidae; genus Thermobia; species Thermobia domestica. The sequence goes on along the minus strand of NC_137461.1, from coordinate 53,328,131 downwards.
GCCTACTCGTACGTGACGAGAAATTAGTTTTTCGATGCCCACCCGTGTGATTTAGCGAAGCATAGAGGCCACTACATTGTACATCATTGCCACTATACATTGGGACAGAAAGAGAGGGCTCTTTTTCCAGGAATTCTAAAAACTCTGTCCACCTCTCTGGACCTTTCCTTATTAGTCTTCGAGACACGTGGTAGAAATTTATGATCCCTTCTGGCTAAAAACCACTGTTGCCTCGATTCCTTTTCTTTCTTTCCTTTTTTCTAGTTGCTGAAAATAGGAAGGAAAGCTTTCTCCTTATTTTGCCGGACTTTTAACTACACAAGTTGATCGGAGGTACGGCAACACTGAGAGCAGTGACAGCTTACACGCTCGCGAGGACTAACCGAGGGTCGTGGGGGTGAAAAGAAGCAGTGGTTGGGGAAAGAGCCCTTTAAAGCTGTCCCGATGTATACATCAATGTATCAGCATTTAAATTCAAACTCTAATTCAGCATTTAAGCTGTTCTAGAATTTTCGACTTCCAAAAACAGAGGTAGGCTACTTTAAGAGTAAAGTTGAAAATTGAAGATTAAAAAAAAAAAAAAGCTCTAACGATTTTATTTATATTTTATAAGTAAATGTTTAAATCTAAATTCATCAAAATCTTCATAGTTTATTTATTTATCATATGTTACTCATAATTGTAAAAAGAAATACAACTAAAATGTCTAGCTCTGATTGGAGAAGTCAGTAAGGAGCCAATAGGATTACAGTACTTGTTTAGCTTTTGCTTAAGCTCAACAAACAATTGAGAAGGAATATATAAACAAGCTAATGGTTTGATTTCTGCATATTAACATCAATCTGTGGTTAAGACGGACATCACAAATAATTGGTCCGATGCTTCCTTGTCTCACTCAGAAGCGATCCTGTTTCCTGCAATTTATTCACTAACGACCATATTATGTTTCTCTCTGGGTCAGAACGCGAGACAAAGTTGCGTGTAACTGCCCTTTGCGTAGCAACAACAGATCCCGTTCTCCAAAAACTTTTTAACTATAAAATCACTATGCTCCAAAGATTACATTATTGTAACATTGTCCTGATCATATTGATTCAGTAGCACAGCCTAATTCTCAATTCAACGGCCCAGTTTTCTGTTTCTTATTGACCGTCGCGTGGTTGCCATCTAACGAAGAAACTCAGATCTCCACATCGCACCTCACCGAATTCGAATTCGGTACAGTGGCGAATATTTGCTGTTATTCTAGAGGCGTGGCCGATATTACCCCAAATGAATTTAAAGCAGTAAACATAGTTCCATAAATCTCCCAACGTTCCTTGATCATTTGCCACAAAGCGCATGAAAATCGGACTTCAGTTAGAAATTCTAGACCCAAATGAAACCCGTGAGTTTTAAAAGAATCACCTTGTATATGTTCTATGATGTACTGTAGGAAAGGTGTTTTTAGTTGTTCCTATAACTATTCTCTGAATTTATAATTCTAATTGTTTTATTTCTGACAAAAAGTGTCAGCTTCGTTGTGTGATGAAAAGTAGTTTATTGTAATACCCCGCCAAAGACATGAAAGAGGTATTGGACTCAACGCAAAATAAATAAATAAATAAAATTAAATTAAATTAAATTTAAAAAGTAAATAAATTTGCTTTTCTTGAAATAGCTAATAACATTTTATTCGTTACATTGTGATATGAAGTGTCGTAAATTATCGTAAGTGGTACTCTAATATTCAATATTTATTACACCGAATCTACCTTACACCTAATTAAACACTACTACATAGAGATATGTATAGAAAACATCGTGATATCCCTGAAACAATATCAATGTAGGTATTTGATGAAATTTCCTGTACCGTTTGTCACCGCTACTAAAAGTACAAATTGTATTTATTTAACAAAGCGCACCAAATGTTTAATTCATATACGTAGCCACGTAATGTACCCTGAAGCTGCATTAGTAACGTAGCTTGGAATATTTTTAGGGTTTGCAGTTAGATGTCAACTAACTTTGAATGGTTCTTGATCAGTGGCGTCAGAAATATTTTCCCGCTGGGGGGGGGGGGGCAAACTGCTGTCTTGAAAATAGAGACGAGAATGTAACAGAGATAAGATAATACGAATATATGTTCGTCATGTAACAATAATTTGAGAATAATAATAATAATAATAATAATAATAATAATAATAATAATAATAATAATAATAATAATAATAATAATAATAATAATAATAATAATAATAATAAGGAGAGGAAGAAGAAGACAATACAGCTGTAAACAGTTTCGTGAGAGTGAAATTTCCATTTATGAGAAGCGTCTTGGTTTACATCTTTAGATTAATTAATCTAGTGTCAGTTTTGTGCTGGATTTGGTCTGATGCAGAAATTTTCAAGCACTGAAATCACAATTAAAAAAACATAAGAAATTGAAAAAATTGTACTGCTTACAATGTTTGTAAGTGCAATCTTTACCATTTTATACTGTACCAGTACATATTTTTAACTGTATTCAAAATGACCACGCGGCCACTATTAAAGAATCTTAAAGCTATTTAAATCAATTGGAAACGAGGAAATTAAAATTTATATTTTAAAATTCAGTTCTGGTGTTGCAGTACACTTTAATATTAGAAATTCCTAATAAGATCTAAAAGCTTTTTAGTACTTTGTAGTAGAAAGTAACTTGAACATTATAAAATAGGCTACATTATCAAGTAAAAAACTAAGAAAATATATTTTTTTTTTCTATTTTTTTTTTTCTACTTATGTGCCTGAAATGGAAAAGTGGAAGTTTTACTAAGGACTTCATGAAGTTTATGTAGAAAATTCGATTACACTAATTATCCCGAGTTTTTTGTAATTTTTACTACACTTACTTCAGTATATCCAGTTTGTTATTACATTCACCTCTCCTCCAAATGTCATTATATTCACTTCACTTCACACTAATAAAGTGTTACACAATTAATAAGGAATAATTCAAATTTATATTTGAATTATTCCTTATTAATTGTGTAACACTTCACTTCACACTAATAAAGTGTTACACAATTAATAAGGAATAATTCAAATTTATATTGAATTTTAGATGCTATTTTGTAATATAAAAAATTGGTTATGTAACGCTTAACATTTTCACTTACTTGATTCTAAATTTATTTATTTCCAAAATTGACCAAAAGTGGCTTTCCTTTCACTTGTCTTTGATATGAATTGTCTCGCAATGATGTCTCACATTGAAATCTGGTCGTTATACACATACAACAGCAGATGAGACAATCTTTTCTACGTTATGGAAGTCCTCAAATATATCTTTAGACGACGCAAAGAGCTGAATGATCTTTTGCAAGATACTAAAGAAGCTGGCAAAGTGAGAACGAGAGTCTCTAAACGAACAATTTGGTCGAGAAAGCTGCGAACAGTTCGGGTTTCAGGACTAATAGTTTTTAATATGTTGGTGGTCGTCATCGAAATAGGTGGAAGCAGTGAGAGATAAGCGCATGATCTATCCAGGTTAAAATCCGACGCATGAACTTCCAATTTCTGCCTCAAATAATCTCTTGAGAGATGCTCACAACATACAGCATCTTCTCGAGTTATATGAGTTGTTTGAGGCCTGGATGATTGAAACGACGCTGTACTTCATTCAACAAATAGTCAATGATTTCCATGTACTTTTTCGAGGAACTGATACAGGTTCTATGGTAGCTACTATTGAAGTACTATCAGTCTGCTCCAACCTAATTGGTATTTTCTTTGATCATGATGAAGTGGGCAATTTTAAGTGTAGTCTGTCTGCATTTTCCTTTACTTCCTTATAGATGTTTTCAAATGCACTGTTCGTTCGTAGGTTTCTGACAGTATCCTCTAGAATCGCTGTTGCTTCTTTAGCTTTAGAAGCAGAAGCTTCAGAATTTTGAAGCACTTTTGCCAGTTGTTCGTAAGGTACAAAAGCACATATACTGACTATCAGAAAAAAATATCATTGCAAATTTGTTCATTCTTTTCAAATACCCTTTTGACCATCACTACTTTTTGACAATCATCTGGACCACTTGTATTACTGATGATTTTCTTCAAAGTGATTTGAATTCGTTTGTAGTAAATTGAAATCTGATTAGAGACTTTCGTCTTACACAGCAGCGAGTAGGACAAAGAGGCTGCGAATGTTTAGGATGACTTTCGTTGTTAGTTTTACAGGATTCAAGAACGATGTCGGCGTTTGTTGTTTCTCGTTTTGCAGAATCCAGGTTGATGATACAAACGTCTTTCACTATGGCCGGTACGTCACACAAAGATTAACATTTTCGTGCTACTTCCTGAAATGGAAGATCTAAGGCATGATTACTGCAATGAATGTATACAGCTTTCAGATGTTGACTCAAAATTATCTTCTGCACACCATTCACTCGTCCTGACATATTAGCTGCACCATCTTAACACTGGCCACGGATATTTTCCTCATTCAGGTTAAGTCTCGTTAGAATATCTTTGATCGCGAATTCTAATGTTTCCGATTTTGTGCCATGTGGGGTAATCATTCTCATAAATATTTTTTTGGGTTTGATGAGTCAGAGTCAACACAGTGCACACAGAGACAACTGATCTTTCTTTGAATTACCCGTATTATGCAAATGTCCACTGATTGCTTGACCACTGTGAGCTAAATATCTAAGACTACTAATTATTACAAGCAGAGACTGTCTTCCTTAATCTTGTTGTTTACGAACTTAGTCGGAAAGTAGAGCTGAAATAGGTGTTCTGTTTCTGCACTCATATCTTAAACGAACGGAACGAAAATGGACTTCGCATTTTTCATGTGCTCTGAATTATTAATCCTACCTCATACATTTTTACTCCTCACTATAAAACTTACTGCACTCTGCATATTGTTTTTAAGAACATTAATTTCACTTTATAGAAAATGTATTTAAATGTCATATTACTTATTTAAACTATTATATTTTTTAATCTTTAAAATTTCGCTCAACGACTCGTTTCACATTGCAGACTTACGATTACTTAAACACCAATATTTAAAGAACTTACAGTGTTTTGAGAATGTAGACCAATGGAAATAAAGAGAATTTTCAATTCTTTTTCCTAAATCTTTCTGTCTAACATGGGATCATAAAAAGCGCCCGGTCCCATGTTTCCAAGAGAAAGATGAATCTGGAATAGAGATTTTTTTTCACATTACCATAGAAAGCAAAATTTAGTTCATTTAATCACTGTTGTGTGATGTTTTTACAGTCTGAAAGTGAGGGGGCAAAAAGAGTATCTTGCCCCCTCTAAAAGTTTTAAGGGGGGAAGCTGCCCCCTTGCCCCCCGGTTCCGGCGCCCCTGTTCTTGATGTATAAACACTCTATAGCTATATGTAAAAGATAAACTATCGTCCTCCGGAAAAAAAAAGAAAGAAAGAAAGAGAAAAGAAAGCAAAATTTTCGCATATATATTGTCACTTCCACATTTTCATTAATAACTCAGTTATTAATATATTAATAATATTTCTTAATATTATTGCTCTTCACATCTTATTGCTTCTTTGTGTTTTCCTCAGCAAGGTTATTTTTTGTGCCTACGTATCTAGTTGTATGATATTTTTACCTATTTACATACACCAGCACCGGCGTGACGGAGGTCGAGCCGTGCCATCTCCCAGGGCGACAAGTCTAATGGGCGGCAGAATTTGAAAAGGAAAAGTATACTATCAAAATATAATGCCCACATGGAGAAATAAAATTGTGTTCACCTAAGAATGTAATTGAACTTACTTCACTCACATTCGAGATAATATTCACTTAGGAAATTCGCAACATTCTCCTTCATTTTCAATTATCAAACTACTAGCTACAGGTATCTCATTCAATATTTTCCTTGCAGTGGCGTAGATAACATTTTTAGCTAGGGTGGATAGGATTATCAAGGTTTCTTTTATATTTTTTCTATTCAGCAATGTTCTAACGCTCCACTTAAAGTATTCAAAAGGTACACTCCCACTTTAGGCAGGCCGTTCTGGACTACAGCTTCTAGAGATATTTAGGTTCTAGCAGCGAGTTGTTAACCAATTTACTGATCAAATAACAATAATCATTCGTTTTGAACAAATTCCATACAGTAATTAGTGATGAGCAAATGCAAGACCAAGACCAAGATCCGGATGGTCTTGGTCTTGCAGCCCACGCTTCACTACTTATAGGATAAATCACAACGTTTCGTAATCTTTTTACATTTTCTAACAGATCCAATATCCACTGGCTCCCAAACTGGAAAGAAAATCAAGACGGCACAGATTATTGAAATACCATGAATTGCATAATTATTTTTACATTCTCAAAGTGTCAGATTTTTTTTCTTTTCAACCAGGAACAGCTAATCTTCGTATTGAAAAAACTTCCAATTAGAAATTGAGATTCCAATATGTACACTATGGGGCAGAAACATGAACATCACACAAAAGCGATGAAAAAAAAAATTGCAGGTTTTCGAAACGTGAGCACGGAGAAAAAGGGAATTACATGCGTTGAACGGAAAATGAATGTAAAGGTGTTAGAAATAGTAGCAGTAGGGAAGAAAAGAAGAATTTTAGATGTAAGCTTAAGGAGAAAAAGGAACAGGTTGGGAAATTCGCTGAGGAGGAACTGTATTACGAGGGAAGTGCTAGAGGATATGGTGGAAGGAAATAAAGGGAGGGGGCGAAGGAAACTGTAGTAGAAGGAAGGTATTAGAACAGAAAATTGCTGAGAACCACCGTACATTGAAACCTTCTCAGTTGCAGAAAGTGATCTGCTAATAATGACAGAATAGCTATGATCAGGCACGTAGCCAGGATTTCGTGAAGGGAGCTCTGTCACATGAAATACTGTGGTCATCACATTAGGGGCTCGAACATTCTAAACAATTTTACTGGCAACATTTATTAGTTCGTTTAGCCAGGATTGCGTAACGGAGGGGGGTGGGGGAAGCGTGACATGAAATTCTGAAGGCCTAGGAGCTCGATCAGCCTAAACTACTTTACTATCAACATGTATTGTTTTGTTATTACAATAAAATGAGGATATGTTGGTATGTATTTTAATAACAAACTATGAAGAAATCTCGAGTAAAATAAAAAATGTATTGAAAAAGATTTTACAATAATTACGTCCTTCCTTTGTTCGTTCAAATATAACAATTTTCCTTTCACTATGACCTCAACTATTATAAAAAGTACATATTCACTATTATAAAAAGTACATACTCAATAATGTCTTGTAAATTATTTTACAATATCTGTGTTTCTTTCTTTGTTGAACCAGATGCTAACAGAACTTTCTTTCCACATAAATTTTTGTTTTTATTATTCCGTCAACTACTGTCTGTTCCAAATGACAGGTTAAAGGAGTAGTAGAAAATTGTTTTTGAAATAACATGTTTGACACTGCAAGGATGTGATGACGAACAATTATGATAAAAAAATGTTCACGTTTTACACAACGGCACTATGCTTTCGGAAGCTCGAGATCTTGATTAGTAGCAGAAATTCTGAGAATTCCGTAACTTTTCTAGAATTTCGATTTATATAAATACTTTTGACCTATATTTGAAACACAAAATAACGGCATTAAAGTCCAAGATATTTGAAATAATTGTACAAAATCACTCTCACTTGTGAATATGAATTACTTATTGTTGTTATATCGCTTATATCGCTTAACCTTCGATGTGCCGTACACACTGAGAAAAAGAAAAAACGTATGTGACATGCTTAAAAACGCAGGTTACATGTGTAAATTCCGTAGTTTTTCGATTTAACGTAACAACAAAACCTATAACCGAAAAAGTATGTTTTATACGTACCGGTACTTTCCGTATAAGTGTTCGATTAAATGAACTTTCCGTTCGAACGAAAGAACTATATACATATTGCCAATGCCTCCCATACAAATGAACGTATGTAACATGTAGCTGACATATATAACATATTTGTATATATATATATATATATATATATATATATATATATATATATATATATATATATATATATATATATATATATATACCCAGACAGCAATTTAAGCTTGCTGCAAGTTGACACAAACTTGCTGTTGCAAGTTCAATTAGCTTGCCGAAAGCTATACTATGCAAGCCAATTAGCTTGCTGCAAGCTTGGGGCAAGCTAGTTAGTTACATCTGGGCAAGGCTTGCGGCAAGCTTGTTTTCACAAGTTAAACACAAGCCAAATTATCTCAAATGCAAGCCAAGTATAAGTGTATTCTCATCAATGGCAAGCTTTATTAAGCTTATTGCAAGCGAAAACACGCCAAACAAGTTATGTGGAAGCTCGCAGTAAGCGAATTTAGGTAAAACAGTATGAAATCAGTATAATTTAACCGTCTGACTAAATCTATGCTACAATATATTTTCCCCTCGCCTTCCCAATTATTGAAGTAAATGCACAACCGTGAAAACACCCAAGTCTCCTATCCGCTTCTGCAAAACATCAAAATAAGCATAATTGTTACTGCTTAGTTCTGACAAGCAACGGTCACGGTCACGGTCACGGTCACGGTAATTTTGTGGTTATGTATAGAGTATCGGGCCAGAGCCCCTGACTCCATGAGTAATATGTTATAAAGAATATATCAAGATGTGGTGGTGGTTTGTTGGATGTTACTATTGCTTTGGTATGTATGGGAGACTACATCTGCAACTGTCGCAGAGTAGCTGATTATGACTTCTTTACCAGTCCTGGAGAGATTTTAAATGCGTGGTGTTCGGTGGACGTTCCGCAGTGCGCATTCGGTGCCGATATTAGCTATAGCTGGATTTATATGTCTGGGTAAAGTACGCCAGAACTTATTGTGGAGATGCCGTAATACGTCTCTAACAGTGGGTAGCTCTAAGTCTTCCAGGATCTGGCTGTTTCGTGTATATTTGTCGTGACCAGTGATTATACGACCAGCTCGAGTTTGCACACTTTCGAGAGATTGTACGTGAATATGTGAAGCATGTTGCCAGGCAGGGCATGCATAAGAGATGGTAGACAGGATTATCATTTTGAAGATGTGAGCTCGGACCTCATGAGAAAGGGAGCTACAGCGCAAGATGGGGTACAACGCTGAGATTTTTCGTAATGCTCTCTGTTTTATGTCTCTGATGTGTGCGGCAAACGTTAGACCACGATCTAAAGTTACACCCAAATATTTGGCGTGCGTAGCATGAGGAATGCGTGTGTTCTCATAGGTTAGATTTCGATGGACGCGGATGCGTCTCCGACTGTGGATGACAGCACAGCTTTTGTCTGCATTAATTTTGATTCTCCAACGTCTTGCCCATTCTTGAAAACCTATGAGTTGGCGTTGCATGTATATGTAACACTGTGCAAGTGAGCTACTGGTCGTGAAAAAGGCAGTATCGTCGGCGTATGTTGCAATAAAGCAATGTGGTAAGGTCGGGATATCTGCTGTGTACAGATTATATAAAAGCGGTGAAAGTACAGCGCCTTGTGGAACACCTGCTTTAATAGGTCTAGACGTGGATTTAACACCGTCAACAGACACATGGAATTTTCTGCCAATGAGGTAGGAACGCAGTAAATGCAGAAGACGATCTGAAAAACCTTGCGTGTATAGTTTATATAAAAGTCCAGCTAACCATACTTTATCAAAGGCTTTTGAGACATCCAGATAGACCCCAAGGGTGTGTTGTTTTCTGTTGAAAGCCACTCTTAAATGATCCACTACTCGCACGAGTTGTGTGGTAGTGCTATGTTGTGCACGAAACCCGAACTGATGAAATGGTAGAAGGTCTCTAGTAGCTACATGCTGTTTCAGCCTCCAAAGAAACACACGTTCAAATAGTTTACTACAAATATCTAATATTTTTTTTGTTAGTTAAGGAGGAAGAGACATTATAATTACTCTTAGAGAGAATTCGAGTCTGTGGGTAATAGATTTTATCCTCCTGCCGCTCAGAGGGCTACGCCCTCTCTTTGGCATGTGATTCTTATATACAAAAATAGGTGCAATAAAAGGTAGGGGATGGGCTATGGGATATTCTTTATTATCAGCTGAAGTGGAACATCTATTAAGAGGGTTGTGAACTCGTCATCATTTAATTTCATATCAACATTTTACATTTATTTTTATTAATGCTAATAAACATAATATATATATAACTAGAATAACTGTAACCGTACATAATGATATAGTGCAAAAAAAACATATATATATGATATAGTGCAAGAGAATCAAAGATAAGGAATAGGTGCAACATGTGGCCAGAGAAATTATAAAGTAATGAAGATGAGAAATGAGATGAAGTGCTAGAACGTCACAAACATAAATGTGTTAATCAGACAGATGCAGGGTTATATCTTCTGTCCCGGGGCGACTCGGGACTGATGAACACAGGTGGAAGCCCTTGTTAATGGTGAGGATCTCTGTGCAATAATGGAAAAAGATGAGGAATGTGATCACCAATGAAATAAATGTCGTAGATTTCTCGTTCGTCCGGTGTCAGGTGCGTGTTGTTGATATATATATATATAAATATATTTAATGGTGAAAGTTTGTACCGAAAGGTGGAGTCGGTGAGAGCGTCGGAGTGAAGGATGTCTAAAAAGAGCGGATGACCTGTGTGTATGCGTGAGCTGACGTATCTAATACGTAATTCTGCAAGATGTTCAGTAATTTTCGGAAAGGAGATGTATTCATAGGTGAGCCATGTGGGATATGGTAGTTTAAGGCGATAGGCTAGACGAATCACGTGTCTCTCCAGTATGGAGAGCTTTTCGTAATATGAAGCAGAAGCATTGCACCAGGCCGTATGTCCATAAGTGAGGATGGGGCGGAGAAACGCCTTATAGGTGTGAAGCAAGACATCCGCTTTGAGGCCCCAAGTTGTTCCAGTGAGTCGGCGTAAGAGATTCAATCTATTTTTAGCCTTATCTGTTAGTCTCTTCAAGTGGGCCTTCCAGGTGAGCTTGGAATCGAAGACCACGCCTAAGTAGGTAACAGTTGATGTAGGATGTATAAGATATCCATCTACGGTGACTCGGAAAAGAGTTGGGTTCCTGTGAATTCTGGAACGTCTTTTAGGTGGCAAGAACACTATTGCTTGTGTTTTTTCTTCGTTGATAGTTAGATGCCACTTCTTACACCAGGTGATGAAATTGTTAAGTGTAGTTTGAAGAGCAGTATTAAGTTGATGTACAGTTTTGCCAAGAGCAAGGAAAGCCGTATCGTCCGCATATTGAAAAGTAAATACATTGTGCGGAGTTGGAGGTATGTCGGAAGAATAAAGTATATAAAGTAAGGGGCTAAGAGCTGATCCCTGAGGAACTCCAGTAAACGGAAATATAGGCCAAGAGAGCACATTACCAACAGTGACGTAAGCAATACGATGTGTAAGAAAAGAATGAATGAGCCTCAAATAGCACATAGGAAGGTTGAGTGACTGAAGTTTTTGAATTAGTCCATAATGCCAAACCTTATCAAAAGCCTTTTCTAAATCCATGAGTATAAGACATGATGGGAATGCTTTGTTATACTGGTTTGTGATTATAGTGCTAAGGCGAAACAATTGGTCATTAATTGAGAAACGTGGTCTGAAGCCTGCTTGATGAATAGGTAGTATGTTGCTTTCTTCCAGATATGAATGAAGCCGGCACACGAGAATTTTCTCTAGTAGCTTACTGAACACTGAAGTAAGTTGGATTGGTCTATATGAGCTGACAGGATGTATAGGCTTATTTGGTTTGTGAAACATGCAGACCTTCGATACTTTCCATTCCAGTGGATAGTAACCAGTTTGTAGGATGAAATTGAAGATTGCAACAAGGAGGACCAGTAATGATTGTGGAGCTTCTTGGATATGACGGTAAGAGATGTTATCAATTCCTGGTGCTGTATTCTTTTTCCTCTTTAGTACGGTGTGAAGTTCAGCAGTGGTGATAGGTGCTGTAAGAGGATGTTCCGGATCTATGACATGCTCTGTGGAGGGCTGCAGAGCAGGGATGCTAGATATATTTATCCGTTCTGAACGTGTGGAAGCGGCAGAGGGAGTAAATACTGACTGTAACTGAGTAGCAAAGGCGTTTGCTTTATCTTGATCCGAAAACAGAGGTGTGCCATGGTCAATGAGAGGATAGGTAGTTTTGGTGTTCTTTCCAGAAAGTTGATTGAAACGCTTCCAATATCGAGAAGGATGTGCATCCTCAGATAAGTTGGTACAGGTTTTAATCCAATTCCTGCGTTTATATGCATCCAGATAGTTCTTAACTGTGCGTTGCCATTGATGGTGGTGCTGAAGAGATTCACGGTTTCCTGTTCGACAATAATCGCGAAGATGTTGTCGCGCCTTCTGTGCAAGTGCGAGGTAGCTTGGAGGCAATTTCGGTTTATAAGGATGAACTTGTTCTATTGGAATGTGATGTTGAGAGCTATGTTGTATTGCAGTAGTTATAGTATTGAGACAAGAAGCGAGGTCGATATCATTCGTAGGTGGTGTTACATTATGAAGAGTATCCTCAATTTCTTGTCGGAATTCAGGCCAATGAGCCTTATCGTATCTCAAGACAGAGCGAGGCGCAATAACAGGACGAGCTGGAAGTCCATATGTTAACGTTAGTTTAACTGGATGATGGTCACTACCAATACAATCAAGCACTTCAAGCTGGCACTTATTTATGAGATTCAGAGATGTAATGACAACATCTGGTGTAGTTTGGCTTATAGGCCTGGTGTGCTTAGGAAGAACATGCATATAAAGATGATGATCAGTTATATGCTGTTGAAATTCATCTTTCTCTCGAGCACTCCGACTGTGGATATTAATATCTGCCATGATAATGATATTGGAAAGGGTATTCGCTATGTATCTGAAATATTCTAACGGTATAGGTTGGCGTGGTGTAATATAGATTGTGCTGAAATTTATGGTTATTGATGGGAAGTATATGGAACAAAGTAGGTATTCCGGGATATTATCGAAAGCTTGTGGGGTATATGTTCTAATCGGATATTTTGGAGAATGTCCTATTGCGACTCCACCTTGGGCACGAGCCATGTGGTCATGATAATCATGACGTAGTAGTAGATATCCAGGAATGCGAGCTAATATATTTGGTTTCAACGCAGTTTCATTGAGTGCAAATACATTGATATGTTCCTCGAGTAACAGAGCTTCTAATAAACGTCTATGTTGAAAAAATGATCGAATATTAACAAAGAGAAAACTAATCTTCATAATGAAAAGTATATATATGAATTTAGACTGCAGTTTCCAGAGATCCAACATGGAAGTGAACATAATTGTTGGAGTAGGTGGCATGAAGATTTATGTGAAAAATTGACTTTGCGGCAGAAATGATATGTTGCGTAATATGGGCTCTCTGGAATGGAAAAATGTTTTGAAGAACTAAACTGGTGAAGCGGAGAAAATCTTCTACTGTGAGTGGAGGTAATATGGACTGATTGGGTTGAACTGTAGTGTCTGTTGTTTTTAATGGCACAGTTAATTCTGGACGTTCAGGTGCTGGTGCTGGTTTAGCTTTGCAACGGTAGCTGTACGTGGGATGAAGTCCACTACCACATGTGTTGCATTTAGGTGGCCCTTAGAGATTAGGACAAGTTTTGGTGTCATGGAGCCCCGAACAATAGCCACATTTCGGTTGATTAGGACAGTTGGCTGTATTGTGGTCATTGTATATCTGACACTTTTCGCAGCGAATCGGTAATGGTCCGTTAGTCTTAGACGGTTCAACCCGATGGATTCGCTTATATATAGGTGCACCAAAACGAAGAAGGTAATCAATTGTGTCTTGTCGCTGTGACAGAACGCGGACTAGATATGTCGGGCCATTATTATTTCTTATGCGAATGCATTTATCAACTGAAATGCCTTCTTGTTTAAGTTCCTCCTGAATTTCTGCATCTGTCAGATCGGGTGAAACACCTTTGATCACAACTGATAGAAAAGGCGGTTTTCTAGGTGGCGGAGGCTGCTTCTGTCGTTTGTCCGTTAGTTTCGACAGTTTAGCATTCTTACCAAAGATTTCGTAAGAAGCTTTATTCCGTATAGTTATTCCAAAATTTGGGTCCTTCGATTTAAGAATATAGCCATTTTTGGTCTTAACTATTTGAGCTATTGTGTCCCGTACTCGAGGAACGTACTTCATTATTTGAAGAAAGATCATTTTTGGATTTGTGTATTTAACGTCGTAGTCAGTAAGAAGGAATTGATGAAGTTCGATATTAGCTTGTGTTGAAACAAGATTTGAAGACACCGCAGTAGTATTGTGCTGTGGATCGACCTCGATATCCATTGAAGCGAGAGGTGAACGGGACCGTATACGTTTCGCAGATTGTGTAGACTCGTTAGATGGATGCCGATCTTTAGATGTGTTTGGCAAAGGCTCGTTTCCCCACGAGAAATGCCGGGTGCGAGTGGATGGTCCTCGGTATGCCGGTTGTGATAGTGAAGTGCTTGGATTAGTATGAAGAGTTTGAGGTAAGCCAGAATGTTTCAACAAGTTTCAACATTTGGGCTGTCTTCGAAACAGAATAAGATCTTCACAAAGTTTGAGGGGTCAACTTCACATAAGATCCCAAGTGATTGAGCCAGACGATATTTTTATTGGGCTGGATAGTAGTTCGTTTGGGCTGATTGCGTCAGCAACTTTTAGCGTTTGGGCTATTATAGTTTCCGAAATATGGGCTATTAAACTTTCTGAAAAGTGATTTTCCTGCTTCTTTTGTCTGGGTCAACTTTACTTATATGACATCTCTGACAAACATGTTTATTAGAATTTACAGTACTTTGTGTCGACCAGCAATTTAGGAAGTTTCAAGATGTGGGCTGTTTTCGAAACATAATTAGAGCTTCACAAAATTTGGGGGACCAACTTCACATTAGCCCCCAAGTGATTGGCCCAGACGAGATTTTTATTGGGCTGGGTAATACTTCGTTTGGGCTCATTGGGTCATCAACTTTTAGCGTTTGGGCTATTATAGTTTCCGAAATATGGGCTATTAAACTTTTTGAAAAGTGATTTTCCTCCTTCTTTTGTCGGGGTCAACTTCACTAATATGACATTTCTGACAAACATGTTTATTGGAATTTACAGTACTTTGTGTCGACGAGCAATTTAGGAAGTTTCAAGATTTGGGCTATTTTCGAAACATAATTAGAGCTTCACAAAGTTTGGGGGGCCAACTTCTCATTAGCCCCCAAGTGATTGGACCAGACGACATTTTTATTAGGCTGGATAGTACTTCGTTTGGGCTGATTGGGTCAGCAACTAATAGAGCTTTGGCTATTATAGTTTCCGAAATATGGGCTATTAAACTTTTTGAAAAGTGATTTTCCTGCTTCTTTTGTCGGGGTCAACTTCACTAATATGACATCTCTGACAAATACGTTTACTAGAATCGTCAGTACTTTGTGTCGACTATCAATTTAGGAAGTTTCAAGATTTGGGCTATATTTGAAACAGAATTAGAGCTTCACAAAGTTTGGGAGGCCAACTTCACATTAGCCCCCAAGTGATTGGGCCAGACGAGATTTTCATTGGGCTGGTATAACTCGGCTATAGAAATAATAAAAAAAATTCTCCGACTTTTCCTGCATCAGCTAACGTCGTTTCGTATTTGCTATTGTTCAAGAATATTTTCCACCTAGCGAGAACTGGCAACAGTGAAAGGAAGTCCAAAAAAAAAAAGTGAAGGAAAATGGTGGCGAGTGGAGTAGTAGAACAAATTACCGATGGCAAAATTATTTTAAAATGAAGTATAGAATTGACTTTTTGTATTCTGCTAAAGAATAACTTCATCTATAGTGAAATCCAAACAAAAATTCATAAAGAGAACAATTTGAACGCAGAAAAATTTGTTATTTTGCCCACATATTAAAAACAAACGGAAGAACAAAGGAATCACGTGTGTTAATAAGATAGTTATTTGTGGTTTATTGGAAAGAAAAGTTTTAGTGTGTGAAATTTCATATAATATTTCGCCTTATTTCTCATCAGAATACACACATATATATATATTTCATTATTTGTTTGTTAAAATCTTGTGTGAAGTTCTATTAAGTAAAATTGCAAGAAGTGATTACTAAACGTATCAGTGCAAGTATTTGAATATGCTCATAGCATTATAGTAAAGGATACGTCTGAAAGATGCATACTTTTATTGTACCAAAGTATAAGTTTAACCATACCAATCTTTTGATTTTTTTCAGTATAAAAAAAAGTCATTGATTAACAAGGTAGGTTTATTCAACATTCTATAATGTATGGAATTCTTCATGGTGTATAAAGAATTATCTGCTTGACATGGAAAGATTTAATTCATCAACTCCTTATATTTTGACAGACATATAAGTGTTCATATATGCAAGAGTGTGGAAGCCTTAGAGAGCAAAGGCACGAGTGCTGTTCATATGCTATTATTTATGCAAAAGAATGTTGTTATACTGTATTAATATGTTAACTTCAGAAGTAGTCAGCGAGGTTGTCCGGAAGTAATACTCTATTGAGAGGGAATTATAGTACCTTTGACGAGTTTTACTTCAGGATAAATTCGAGATACTTTTAACAATATTTCAGGCAACTGGAATTTTTCAGACCATTTCAAGGTAAGCACTGTTAAATGTCAGATATTAATCAAATACTTTTTTGAGCCCTTCTGACTACTGCAAGTACACAGGATTATAATACGTTTTTGGACTTAGCTGTTTGCTAGCAGCTACAGAATAATACTCCCCTGGACCGGGCTGCTTCACCGCAGCTACAGAATGGCTTTCCCTCAAGGGACCACACTACGACCGTTACAGAAAGTATCGTGCTCAGTGTGCTATTAAAGAGTGTTATTCAGATATAAACAATATGTATCCCTATGTACAATATTTAGTAGTACTATGTGCACAGTCGTAAACAACTAGTATTGAAGAAAAGTATATTAATACTGTTCTTCCTTGTATTGCACTAGTAGTCAAAATGAGTGAACTTAAGGAAATGTCTTTGGAGACATTGATGCGAACTATTGAAAAGTTAGGTAGCAAAGTAGAAAGTAACAATAAAGAATTTCAAACCCAAGTGGTAACGTTGGGTCATACCTTTGAAAAAATGTTAATGCAACACAGTGAAAAGTTGTCAGAAGAAATCGGAGATAGAGTGAATAAATCTTACGAAAAATTTAAGCAAGAGGTGAACGCAGTTAAGTTAGCTTGTGAGAAGAAATATGAGGAAATGACATCACTATTTCAGTCGCACATAGACGACCACGAAAATAAATTAGTACAGGTTAACCAAACAGTAAATCAACTTCAATCAGACATGCTTTCCTTAAACAGTAATTATGACCATGTTTTAGGGAAGTTAGGTGAAGTTATCCAAACCCAAGAAAGTTTGCAGGTTACATTAGATCGGGTTACGCCTAAAATAGAAATAGTGCAAAATGATCTATTATCGGTACAAAAGCAATGTGCTTTACAAGAGAAGCAATTTTGTCAGTTGCAAGGTAAAATCACAGAAATTCAAGAAATGAGCAGAGTTGCTCGTGAAAACGCCTTTCAAGCACAGAAGTCTGTAGAGAGTGTAAGTTCGCATGTAAACCAAAGAATAGATAGAATCGAAAAAGTTAGGAATCTACAACCATTGACTAGCGATAAGAAAGTTAAAACATTTCCTGATTCAGGTTATGACTTTCCATTGGCAGAAATCAGAAAGGAATCTGGTGAAGATACTGTTAAAGATAATACTTTCGTCAATAACAGAAGAGATACAAGCGAAAGTGACTTAGAGTCAGTCAGTACAAAAGGTAGTGACCAGTATCAAAATTCTTGTAGTAAGAAACGTAAAAGGGTAGAAAAGAGGATGAGTATTAAAAAGAGAGATCTAGATACTTTTTACAAATTTTCAGGGTACGAAAACGACCTTACTGCTACTAGCTTTCTGAAACATTTTTCCGATGATGCTAGAATGATGAATATTCCTTTTCATCAATATCTAGAGGTATTTAGATATTTACTCACAGATTCAGCTAGGAACTGGTTTGACAGTAATTGTACGTCTTTTAGTTCCTTCCATGATTTCGAAGAGAACTTCAAAAAAGAATTTGAAAACGAGCAAGTTCAGGCAAATAAGTTAGTCACACTGCAAAGCAAGCATTACGATTCTAGGAGCGATGGAAGTGTATATAAATTTGTTTCTGATAGAGTTAGAAAGATAAGAGAAATTAATCCAAATATATCTGAACCACTTGCTATTAATATGGTGATAAATCTTATACCTAATTTTTTTCAGAAGACAACTTACCACATTGAATACGTATACTTTACCTACAGTATTACCTGTTATTCAAAAACTAGAAGCTATTCCCCGTAACAATAATCGTAATAACAATTATCAAAAATATTTGAAAGTCAATAGGATCTCTGTAGAAAATCACAGTGATCAAAAGACCACGAAGAAACAGAAACATAACGTAATACAGGAGGGTAATGGTAGAAATCAGAGTTACCGAAAATTCAAAGAAGAGAGAAGTAAATGGAATAGAGGTTATAATAAGTATAACAGACGGAACAGCCAGAATGATCGAAAGGGTTGTTCTTGCAATTGTGAAAGAAATGTAGTTAGTGATCAGGATGAACAAGCTAAGTCATCATTACCTACCGAAAATTTTGATAGTGAAAATTACCCGAATAGAGGAAATTTAAATAATGTAGGACAAGTGGCATCCCATGTTACGCAACTCCAAGACAGGAACGTTTCCCAAAACAGCATTTATTCATTCATCTGTTGTTAGTTCTTCTCCTGTATCAAATAGTCAAGTAAGGTTCCAGCACCCAAACTAGTTCCACCCTGTGTGGAGAGTGCGCATAACAGGGAGAACAAACTCCATTGTAATTCAGACGTTACTAAAGCACTCAATCCAACCCATCAGACTGTATTTGTGAAGATTAATAAAAGTTTAGTTAATGTAGTGCAATGGGATGAAGAAAGTATTTCCGAAGATGAAACTTGTGAACAAAGTAGTAGTAATACTAACTCTCCCATTTGTACTGCGGAAATTGCTGTGAAGATTTTTAACAATGAGTTGTACGCTCTCTTAGATAGCGGAGCATCAGCCTCTTTACTTACCTTCGAAACGTGGAAACAAATTTCTAGTATTGTTTCACATGCCCAACTTAAGGCAACACCTCATATAGTGCTAGTAGATTACACTGGTAAACGAAAAAAGATGATTAAAGGAGAAGTAACCTTGGGTGTAGAAATTGGTCCTTTAAGTTTTGAAGTTAGATTCCTAGTTGTAAGTGACCTAAATTGTAAGTGTTTGCTAGGGCGAGACTTTCTTTCGTTAGCCAATTGTCGTATGGATTTTCGAGAGAATACAGTAACACTAGGTCATGATCACAATATAATTAAGGTAGCTATGAAAGATAACTTCTTGGAAATGAGGTGTAAGTCTCAAGGTGAAAACAAAGCAAAATCATCTATAAAAATTTTAACAAAACACAATAAGAATGGTGTCGCAAGGAGTGAGGATGTAAACAATTCTAGTGTTAGTAATCCATCTTTAACATTTAGGTATAGTGCCGATGAGGACGAAACTCTTTGTCAAGTAAAAGTTTCAAATTGTGCAGTAGTAAAAAAACTGAGTAATATGAAACATCAGTTAGAAAAGGAATGGGTTGAACAGATAAAAGAAAGAGGTAAGACTTATGATTCATTTAGGAAAAAGTACCAGTTTAGTAATATCAGTATACATATGTTAAAGAGATAAATTCGAACGAAGCTAGTGAAAATAAATTTTCGTTTGAATTTTATGGGAGCCAAGTTGATGATCTTGAGAAAGAAATAAAAAGACTCCATATAACGAGTAAGCCAGAAGAAAATAACTCATTTTCTGAAAATATTTGTAATGTGAAGAATGATTCATACCTTTCAGTAGAGGATATCAAAAGTAAAGTCGATGAGATTTCTCATCTGGAATTACATGAGAAACAGCAATTATATGAACTCCTGTTAAACCACAGTGCGCTGTATTCAAACACTTTGGAATTATGACTGACAGTGATTATGACGAAAATGAAACATTAAACTGGGAAAACAAATTGGTTATGGCCGATTATCGTAGGAAAGAAAAAATTCGAAAACGAAATGAAAAGTACAACGCTTCACAATTGAATAGATACAAAATTAAAGAAAATGATTTAGTTTTTCTTTTGCAAACTCATCACAGTTCAGTTGAAAATAAACAAATTAGTAAGTTCTTCAACTTATATCAAGGTCCTTATATATGTCAAACTAAAGTATCTGACAAAGTATTCAAATTAGTTGACCCTCTTACAGGAGAATCACGAGGTACTCACTTAATAGACAGAATGAAAGTGTGGAGACCCACAGAGAAAACCAGACAGTTATGGTTAAATTTAGCACTCAAACATGTAAGTGAACCTATTCAAAGTTCAACAAAACAAAATGCCTTGAACGTAAAAAGTAAAGAACCAGAGACAATTATTCATGTAAACTTATGCAATTGATTAACGTAATGTGATCCTTATTTACCAGTATTTGTGTCAAAATATTTCTTGTAAGAAATTAAAGTTGAAAACTGCTTAAAAACATTTAAATAAACGCGTATTATCCAATTTATAGACACTATGTGGATTACCATATTAAACAGATGGTAATATGCTTTATGTTGTAACTTTAATGTCATGTTTATATGTCTGTAATATCTTTGAATATTTTGTGCATCTGCTTATTTTTTTTTTTAAATCTATTAGTGTAATTATCTATATTGAGTGTTTGTTGTTTTGACAAAGTACATATCGTGAGAACATCAACTAAGATTTGTGCATTGTAACAAAAAGTTTAGATGTTTTAAAACTGTTAAACAACAACAACAAAAAAAAAAAAAAGTATATTCTTCTGATGAACGATGTAGCGAAAGTTCCTACTGACAAGATATAAAAGTCAAAGAAAATACGTAGAGATTGTTTGGATCGTTGATCTAACGTTACAACTATACATACATATTGTATTATAAAGTATGTTCAGTTCAAAAGTTATGTTAAAGTGTCAAACTTGGTATTATCGTGCAAAACCACTATCCAAAAAACAGTAAACATTTTTGTTTTAAACCAGGATTCTTGAAAAATTGTTTACGTACGAACATTTTTCATTCCCGTTGTGCGCCAATATAACTCGGCTATAGAAATAATAAAAAAAATTCTCCGACTTTTCCTGCATCAGCTAAAGTCGTTTCGTATTTGCTATTGTTCAAGAATATTTTCCACCTAGCGAGAACTGGCAACAGTGAAAAAAAGTCAAAAAAAAAAAGTGAAGGAAAATGGTGGCTAATGGAGTAGTAGAACAAATTACCGATGGCAAAATTATTTTAAAATGAAGTATAGAATTGACTTTTTGTATTCTGCTAAAGAATAACTTCATCTATAGTGAAATCCAAACAAAAATTCATAAAGAGAACAATTTGAACGCAGAAAGATTTGTTATTTTGCCCACATATTAAAAACAAAGGGAAGAACAAAGGAATCACGTGTGTTAATAAAATAGTTATTTGTGGTTTATTGGAAAGAAAAGTTTTAGTGTGTGAAATTTCATATAATATTTCGCCTTATTTCTCATCAGAATACACACATATATATATATTTCATTATTTGTTTGTTAAAATCTTGTGTGAAGTTCTATTAAGTAAAATTGCAAGAAGTGATTACTAAACGTATCAGTGCAAGTATTTGAATATGCTCATAGCATTATAGTAAAGGATACGTCTGAAAGATACATACTTTTATTGTACCAAAAGTATAAGTTTAACCATACCAATCTTTTCATTTTTTTTCAGTATAAAAAAACTCATTGATTAACAAGGTAGGTTTATTCAACATTCTATAATGTATGGAATTCTTCATGGTGTATAAAGAATTATCTGCTTGACATGGAAAGATTTAATTCATCAACTCCTTATATTTTGACAGACATATAAGTGTTCATATATGCAAGAGTGTGGAAGCCTTAGAGAGCAAAGGCACGAGTGCTGTTCATATGCTATTATTTATGCAAAAGAATGTTGTTATACTGTATTAATATGTTAACTTCAGAAGTAGTCAACGAGGTTGTCCGGAAGTAATACTCTATTGAGAGGGAATTATAGTACCTTTGACGAGTTTTACTTCAGGATAAATTCGAGATACTTTTAACAATATTTCAGGCAACTGGAATTTTTCAGACCATTTCAAGGTAAGCACTGTTAAATGTCAGATATTAATCAAATACTTTTTTGGGCCCTTCTGACTACTGCAAGTATACAGGATTATAATACGTTTTTGGACTTAGCTGTTTGCTAGGAGCTACAGAATAATGCTCCCCTGGACCGGGCTGCTTCACCGCAGCTACACTGGATAGTACATTGTTTGGGCTGATTGGGTCAGCAACTAGAAGAGTTTGGGCTATTATAGCTTCCGAAATGTGGGCTATTAAACTTTTTGAAAAGTGATTTTCTTGCTTCTTTTGTCGGCGTCAACTTCACTAATATGACATTTCTGACAAATACGTTTACTAGAATCGTCAGTACTTTGTGTCGACTAGCAATTTAGGAAGTTTCAAGATTTGGGCTATATTTGAAACAGAATTAGAGCCTCACAATATTTGAGGGACCAACTTCTCATTAGCCCCCAAGTGATTAGGTCAGACGAGTTTTTATTGGGCTAGATAGTAGTTCGTTTGGGCTAATTGGGTCAGCAACTTTTAGCGTTTGGGTTATGATAGTTTCCGAAATATGGGCTATTAAACTCTTTGAAAAGTGATTTTCCTGCTTCTTTTGTCGGGGTTTTCTTCACTAATGTGATATTTGAGACTTTTACTAATTAGTGCAATTTCTCTCTTTGTTTTCTTAGTTCTTTGAATGTTATTTATAATGGAGATTATACTTGTGCCAATTAATTTGAGATAGATTAAGATACCAATTACTATATACTCAAATATACTATGTTTTCTTCGTCTTCATGTAATACAATTTGGAATTATTTTTCATAAGATTTGGTCTAATGCTGCCCAATATCCATATATCCAGATTTTAGTATTTCATTATACGAAATCCGGATTTCGTCTTTCGTCATTTCATTATCCGAAGTCCGTTTTCGGTTCTTGACATTTCATTATCCGAAATTTTAATTTCGGTTTCTGACATTTTATTATCGTATTTCGGATTTCGGTTTCAGTTGAAATTCTAAATCCGAATTTTGTGAATCTGTATTTTTGATAGCGCTAATTTTGTGTAAGTAGTTATCGGCTTTAATCCCCTAAACTTATTTTACTGGAAAACAATTACTGTCTTAATAAACTGTAAAAGCAGTAACTTTGCAATTGCAATGGTTATATACGGTAATTTGATCTATGAATAAGACACTGGTGAAAATTATATATACTACATACATAATTGAATTACGTCAAACCTTGAAGAATTAGTCCCAAGTAATTTTTATATCCATTCATTCTTTTCTTTTCGTGAATACGTGGATAATATATACACCTGTGTTTGATGCAAAAGATCCAGGTTTGATTCCCAATGGAGTCTCGAGGAGCATACAATATTGTAGCTAGTCTCCTGTATATTATTATTATTATTATTATTATTATTATTATTATTATTATTATTATTATTATTATTAACAACAACAAGACAGCATATAAAGAGGAAAGACAGGCGGTTTATATCTGAATACCAAAACCCAACGCGAGTCTAGGAGGCAATGGTACTGTTTACGAGCTTTTCGGTTTGAGTTCCGGAGAAGTAAGTATTCGGGCTCGAGCCAAAAATTATTAAAAGTTATAGGGCATCGGGCAACCATGTTCAAAAATGCTTAGGGCCCGGATTTAGGGCTGTCAACGGCTCGGGCTGCTCGGGTCACAGCTCATTCACTATCGAGCTGAACTGAGAAGTTGGCCAAGCTTACAACTCACCCAACCGAGCCGGCTCGAGCCATGGCCTCAGTTGAGCCGAGTAAAACCGAGCCGATGCACTCATTTCGACCCAGCCTGCTCAATCCATCGGCTCAATTGAGGTAGTATTAATTCAATTGTTCGTATTTATTTTAAATTGTGTTTGCTCAGTTTCTGTTCTTACTTAGTAGACATTTGTTCTGTCCTCCCTGCCCCTATAGTGAAAGCGGTTTCAGGATGAATCACATGATTGACAGGTGGACCGTGTGAGAATGCACCACACCTGCAGAATGATTAATCCGATAAAGAAGACGGTGCGAAATTGCTCGATAATGAGCACTGTGTGAAACTGTACAGTGCGAAATCGCACGGAATCATTTAATGGTTTTGGGTGACCACTCTGCCAAATGTAAATTTAGTACTATCGTAGAAATTAATAATGACGAAATTCTGTATCAAAACCTCTTGCTCATAATATGTCATAATATGTGGAACATTGCATCTTTCTTCACCATTTGGTGTTCCACTGATGTATAGTCCAAACAGTTTATAAGACAAGAAAAATCCCCACCTATTACATTAAAACCTATTATTTCCGGCAGCAAAATATCTGAAGGTCTAACCTCTTTCAAATACATACCAAATCTTAATAGCACAAAACACTAAAACTTGATTACCCAATCATTATCAACGAATTATATCCAACCCAATGAAATTTTCGTTTCGCCCAGTCACTTGGGGGCTAATGTGAAGTTAGAACCCCAAAATTTGTGAAGCTCTAATTCTGTTTCGAATACAGCCCAAATCTTGAACCTTCCTAAACTGCTAGTCGACACGAAGTACTGTAAATTCAAATAAACATGTTTGTCAGAAATATCATATTAGTGAAGTTGTCTCCAACAAAAGAAGCAGGAAAATCACTTTTCAAAATGTTTAATAGCCCATATTTCGGAAACTATAATAGCCCAAACTCTTTTAGTTGCTGACCCAATCAGCCCAAAACGAAGTACTATCCAGCCCAATAAACATCTCGTCTGGCCCAATCACTTGGGGGCTAATGTGAAGTTGGATCCCCAAAATTTGTGAAGCTCTAATTCTGTTTCGAAAACAGCCCAAATCTTAAAACTTCCTAAATCGCTAGTCGAGACGAGGTACTGACGATTCTAGTAAACGTATTTGTCAGAGATGTCATATTAGTGAAGTTGACCCCGACAAAAGAAGCAGGAAAATCACTTTTCAAAACGTTTAATAGCCCATATTTCGGAAACTATAATAGCCCAAACGCTAAAAGTTGCTGATCCAATCAGCCCAAACGAAGTACTATCCAGCCCAATAAAAATCTCGTCTGGCCCAATCACTTGGGGGCTAATGTAAAGTTGGCCCCCCAGATTTTGTGAAGCTCTAATTCTGTTTCGAAAACAGACCAAATCTTGAAACTTCCTAAATTGCTAGTCGACACGAAGTACTGACGATTGTAGTAATCGTATTTGTCAGTAATGCCATATTAGTGAAGTTGACCCCGACAAAAGAAGCAGGAAAATCACTTTTCAAAAAGTTTAATAGCCCATATTTTGGAAACTATAATAGCCCAAACGCTAAAAGTTGCTGACCCAATCAGCCCAAACGAAGTACTATCCAGCCCAATAAAAATGTCGTCTGGCCCAATCACTTGGGGGCTAATGAGAAGTTGGCCCCCCAAACTTTGTGAAGCTCTAATTATGTTTCGAAAATAGCCCAAATCTTGAAACTTCCTAAATTGCTCGTCGACACAAAGTACTGTAAATTCCAATAAACATGTTTGTCAGAAATGTCATATTAGTGAAGTTGACCCCGACAAAAGAAGGAGGAAAATCACTTTTCAAAAAGTTTAATAGCCCATATTTCGGAAACTATAATAGCCCAAACGCTAAAAGTTGCTGACCCAATAAGCCGAAACGAAGTACTACCCAGCCCAATAAAAATCTCGTCTGGCCCAAACACTTGGGGGGCTAACGTGAAGTTGGCCCCTCAAACTTTGTCAGACTGTAACTTTGTTTCCGGAGTAGCCCAAGCGTTTAACGTTGCTAGAACAAACCACGCAAATGAAATACTTTCTGGCCCAATAAATATCTCGTGTAGCCCAAACTTTTGGGGGGCTAACTTTACACAGGCCCAATGTACCGTTCTTTCGTACCACTATTTACCATTAGCCCACACAGATATTGTTATTCCTTTATCTAACACCAACAACATATATTGCATTCAACTACCTATGTGATTGGTAAACATCGCACTTGCAATCAGGTTGGTTGCCAATATGAATCCTAGAAACACTTTTGCGTATTATCACTACAACAACACTTTTATGAGCTGACGTGTCATCGTATCAGTTAATGCTTAAAATTAAAAGAATATGCCTGCTGTCAAATTCTATGTGAAACAGTTCACCCCAATTAATATTTTCCTAGCTACCAGAATAATTTTATCCTTTTCCGGTTGAGCGTTTGGTTGATTGATTAGAATTTAAAGTCCATTTCAGCAGCTAGTGTATATGATGCATGGGCATGAAGTTTAGCGTGCGATCCGAATCACAAAAGCTTCTATCGGGAATCAAACCCAGGTCTCCTGAAGTAATGTAGCTTACTCGAATCATATAGACCTATCCACATGGGAACTCCGCCCCTTTTTTTAGAGCATCTGACATCTTGTACTACCCCTTCCACGTTGTTGATGAGGATATGAAGGTCAAAAGTGAAATAAAGAAATAAGTGAAATGTCGAAAGAAGGGTTTCGAAACAAGTGAAGATCATTTTGTGAGTCTTTGAATAAATCTAGTAATAATAATAATAATAATAGTAATAATAATAATAATAATAATAATAATAATAATAATAATAATAATAATAATAATAATAATAATAAATCGTTCTAAATCTTTAACATCTCATGAATATGTCCATTAGGCTAAAGGAGACAAATGACTAATAAAAGTAAATGATTGGAAAAGAATTTGTGAAATCAAAATGTGGGAAAAAACGAAAGAACAGAAAATATTAAAGTGCTGTAACCATGTAGTTCAGATTCAATGTTAAGATATAAGCTATGCCTCCAATGGGCTGAGAAAAAACATTCAACTCTTCTGAGGCAGAGTTTGTAGCTGAAAATTTGGATCATTTCACCACTTTATATCAAGGTTTTGTATACGGAACAGGTAACGCCATGTTTTACGTCTGTATGGTTTTGCTTCTTAATAGATTGTAAAGAGGGTATCTATTATTGGGATGCTAGTTTTTTGGTAGAAGAAAAAAGTTGAGAAGTTTTCCACGAGTTTACTCGGGTTCAAACTAAAGGTAAAAAAAAAAAAAAAAAAGATTTCTATTAGCACCACCGTTGAAGTCTCCGTTTCTGGAACTAAGATGGTTTATGACGTGATACGCCACTGTTTTTGATTTGGGTATGACGTCACGGAGGTAAATTAAATGAAGAATAGAAATGAGGATGCGTTCCTCGATGTTAACACAAAAGCGTGATCTAAATGAATAAGATGGCGTCTAGAAAACGAAGGTTTGAGATCTCGAAAAAGAAAGTGACCTATTTTGGTTTTCGAACCCATGACAATCTTAATACAAAAATATATATATATATATATATATAAAATATTGAGCCTGCTTTCACGGTAATGGAAATCCTATCTTCCCACGGCATTCCAGGGCTTTCGGAAAATAAGATCTTCTTAAATCGTGAGAGGAAGCGAATATTTATTTATTTTACTCCTGTAGCATATTTATATAATCACATTCTGCAACGCTGAAGAAGAATTAGGTTCTAATGCCTAATGTATGCAGACGAACTATACTGACTTTCACTTTTCATAAAAATTTAATTTAAAAAAAAGACGTTGAAGTAAGTACACAAATATCTTGACTTCTAATTTTGACTGAAAGTCATGAAAATCAGTTCAATTTCGTCCGTGATTGGTCGAAATAGAAACATCCGGCATTTAATATCACCTTAACCTATCAAACCCTTATAAAAACGTTAACATATTATTATTACTGAGATTAGGGATATAACAAATGGTTTGTAAAAGGAAAGCTTACAACTTTAGGTTAACACTAAGTAAAAGCTTCAATGATTAAAAATAAATGTTGAAAACAAGTCAAATATAACGAGAAATACTGAAGATTGAAAGTATAATGGCAAATAAAAATAGAAAGAGGGTAAGGCATAAGGCCTTAACACCAAAATTTAATCTAATCGAACGTATTGCAATTTTTATCCTTCCTAACCTTTGAATTGAATAAATTTCTAAATGTTTGACATAACTGAACCACGCAGTGACATAGTTTTTCGTAACAAGTCTTAACTATATTAATTAGGATTTATCTTATGATGTAATGAGTTTTCATAATTGAGGATACCATAAACAATTAACTCGTAACCTTATATTGGTTTTAACATGATTCAGGAGAATTTTCAGAATAGTGGTGTTCATCAGCTCACATCTCGTTACTAATGACATTTCAAGATTTATCAATTTAAAGAAGTGTGTGAGTTCTGTGGAATCTACGTTTGAATAACGAAATTTAGACTAACTGATTTAAGTAAATGAGTGGAATAAGTGATATAAGAAAATATAGAAGTCATAACTTTTAAACACACTTGATAAGAAATTTTTAATGAAAAATGCAACTGCCTAATAAAAATAACAGAGTTGATAGCTGGGTTTTGATCTTTTACAACTACGACTAAATCTTGGGGTCTAGCTGATGCGTATTTAGGTATTATTAACAATAGACGTAGATTGTATATCGATACGAGTTACATTGCCATTTTAATATACATAATGTATATTTTAGAACACTCAGAAATATGCTATCATAAATATATATAAAGGAGATATAGATATGCAAACACACAATACAATTTCTACATGAATATTATATATAGATTTCAATATAGATTTCAAAGACGTTTGTTGAAAGGGATTTGGTTAAATTTAGTTGTTTTCTGTGGCTTGACTATGCTGCTACATTTTCTTCTGACCTGGTCGTTGATCGTAGTCTACGCGCATTGTGATCTCCTCATTTGCTTTGAAGGATCAGAATAATCAGTTGATATATATCAGATGAGCTTTGCTTAGCCTACTTTTAAATATATATATTACCCGAGCATATATTACCCGCTTCGCTGGGTTGAAATACATAATCTAAATGCACACAGATATTGTTCGTTTTGGATCATTTTAATGTATGTCATCCCTCATCATCCTTCAAGTGTCAGGGCTGAAAGTGGGCTTAAACAGCATCAGAAGTGTCACTATTCATTTCGGCGACCGCAAGTACTATAGATTCAACAGTAGTATGTCATTTTTGACCATATATATATATATATATATATATATATATATATATATATATATATATATATATATATATATATATATATATATTTTTCCCCCACAACCATGTTGCGGGCCATGGCATCGGAAGTGTCACCGTTCATCTCAGCGACCTCAAGAAATGTGGATTCAGCACTAATATCGGTTATTTTCAATGATTTTTAAATATCTCTTCCTCCTTCTCCCCCAAGTTGTGGGTTTGGATTTGAATTTAAACTGGATGAAAGTACCACTGTTCATCTAAGGGATCCAGAATACTACAAATTCGACACTGATAGTGGCCATTTTCGATCCTTTTTATATATTTCTTTCTTCCCCTCCTCCAAATGGCGGGGCTGATTTTAGATTTAAACCTTATCGGAAATGTCACTGTTCATCTGAATGATCCCGAAAACTATGGATTAGACAATAATATTGGTCATTTTCGATCATTATTATATATGGCTCCCCCTCCTCCTTGCTGCGACGCACGGCATCGGAATTGTCACTGTCAATCTCAGCTACTCCTAAAATTATGGATTCGACACTAATATTAGTTATTTTTGATCATTTTTAAATGTTTATCCGCCTCGACTACGTTGTACCCTCCCCCTCCCCAAATATCAGGGCTGAACTTGGATTCAAAAGAGCATCAGAAGAGTCACTGTTTCTCTCATCGACCACGAAAACTATGGTTTAAACACTAATATCGGTCATTTTTGATCATTTTGAAATTTCTCTCCCCCTCCCCTCCCCTACGTTGCATCGTCAAACTGAATAGCCTAAAGCAACGCCTGCCCCTAAATTCATTATGTTGAAAATTTAATTGAGATCGGTCAGGTGGTTCAAAAGTGATGAAGTAACAAAGGCAGTCATTTTTATTTTTTTTACATGTATCTTCACCTCCCCCCCCCCGCTACGTTGCCTCGAGATCGTAAAACGATAAAAAAAAAAACCTCGCAAGACCCTAATATCATATATGTTGAAAATTTGATCGAGATTGGTTGGGCGGTTCAAAAGTTATTAGGCTTTATTAGTTTTTGTTTATATGCCCCTCCCCTAGGATCTACCGTTAAAGTGAAATTACAAATATGCTTTCAGACTCGAACCTCATGTATCTTGAAAACTTGATTGAGATCAGTCGGATAGTTCAAGAGTTATTAACTTACAAACGTGATCACTTTCAGTCTAATATAAATTTATTTTTATATACCTCCTCCCTCTCAATCCCCTAGGTTGCACCACAAAAGTGAAAGGACGAAAATATTCCAGCCGAGAACCCTATCTATGTTGAAAGTTTGATCAAGATCGGTCGGGTGGTTCAAGAGTTATTAAGTTTATTTTTATGGATTTCTCTCCTCCCCTCTCCCTAACCCTAAGTTCTACAGTTAAAGTTATGTGATAAAAACCACCTCTGGTCCGAACTTCATCTATGTTGATTTTTTTAAAAATCGGTCGGGTGGTTTAAGCGTGATGAAGTCACAAAGACAATCACTTTTATTTTTACTTTTTTGACATATATCTCCCCCTCCCCCGCCCCTTCATTTCACTTTTACAGTGAAATGAAGGAAACATCCCAGGTCCAATCCTTATCTATGTTGAGAGTTTGATCGAGATCGGTTGGGTGGTTCAAGAGTTATTAAGTTTTATTCGTTTTGACATATTTCCCCTCCTCATTCACCTCCACCCTAAAATCTAATTTCAAAATGAAATGAAAAAAAAGAAAACTTCCCAGGTTTGAACTCCATATATATTGAAAAAATGATTGAGATCAATTGACATTTAAAGAGTTATTGATTCACAAACATAGTCACTCTTATTTTTACTTTTATTGATTTTTGTATATTTCCCCCTCTAGCCCCACCCGACGTTGCTCCGTCAAAATCAAATGATAAAAACCATCTCAGCCAAAAACCTCACCTACATTGAAAATTTGATCAAGATCGGGCGGGTGGTTCAAGAGTTATTGTGTTTTATTTTTTCTGTCCCTTTCTCTGCCCCCCCCCCTAAGTTCTACCGTCAAAGCAAATAGCTAAAAGCACTCCCAGCGCAGAACCGCACGTTGAAAATTTGATCGAGATATATCGGGCGGTTTAAGAGATAATGAGTCAGTTTCAATTTTATAATATATATATGTAAATAATTATTCATTTTGCTAGAATCAATGTCTGTTGAATGGGTACTGTATCTTTAACCACGACTATCTATAAATTTTATGTATCATTTCTCTAACAAATGCTCCTCTATTTGATTTCTCATGTTAAATTCTTTTAACTCTCATTAAAATACTAAGTGAAGTTTATTTCCATTTTACAAATACCTACTAGAAGATATTAATACATATCACTATTTCATACTAACAAAAATATACACTGCATGACTTTAGGTATTATAGAAACAAGGAATGCTTGGCAATAATATGCTTTGGACATTTTAAATATATTCATATAAAAATAATAAAATCATAGCTTGAATACCAGCATTATTTTCATAACTAACCTCACATAATTAATCTTATAAAGAAATCCTGGACCTTTTAACAGTAACGTGTTGTTCGCTTCTCTCTATGAACAATTTTTAACCTATATTTTGCAGAAGAAATTTACTAAAATATTTGTTTATTTCAATGAAAATTTTAGTTTTCAAGATTATGCAGAATCACTATAGCTTCTCTGAGGCTCAAAACAATTTAAACTGAAGTTATTGCTTATTTATGTCCAATGTCCGAAATGAAATACTAATTTCGAAATGATGAAAGCAAAGTTAACGTTTTACAAAATATCGGTTATTCTGGCACTAGTGTTTAAGCAGTAACGTCTTGCATTTTTATTTAAAGACGAAAATCTGTCTTGCAACACTGGAAAGTAAAATAGGTTGGTCCTATGTTTAGCTCCTGATACTGTTTTCACCACATACACAAAGATCTTCGCGGTTTCTGGGTTCATGTACCCCTAACGACACCTGCTGATGTTGGATTGCCGCTAAAGAAAATTTGGCCTTCGTTCCTATCTGCAAAAGGCAACAAATCTTGAACTTTTTTTCTTCTCTGCAGGAATCTAATTGACACTTTCTTTCCTCGCTATGCATGTGCGAACTAGAGCATTCTCGTCCCGAGACCTCACCAACACCATTTTGTTATCGCGGGTGTGTGAGTGTTGCAAAAAATGTTTCTAAATAGTATCCAAGTGCGTGTGTCATGACTATGTCACTGTTTTAATACTGTGATCACTAGGTCTCAATAGTATGTAATTAGAGAGAGTGAAGTGGGTCTAGTTTTTCTTAACTCCAAACGCAATATGTAGATCACAAAATTATGTAGATAAACTTGATTTTGTTATAAGTTTATGGCTCGCTAAAGAAAGATCTTAAGGATGTGTGGTTAACTCAGTCAGTGCTCTGGAGTCTGGACGCTTCGGCTATGTGTTTACTTAGCCAGCCAAAATTGTTTCTTCAACTTATTTGTGTGTAAAATTCTATGTGGGGTTGTATTAAGTGTATGACTGAAATTGAATGTTGTGTATAGTTATGCACTCGGGATACAGTCTTACTTGAAATTTGTAGTTACAAATTTTCCTGGTAATTTGGTTCCGCCTATAACCTATTTTTCTGAATTCTCATTCTCCCTGATTCATCCGTTTTTTTTTTTTTTCGTTTTGGATTTTATTTAACGTATACGCCCTTTAACGGTGGTCTAGCGTCTCTTTTCGAGATACGTGTTCTTTGACATCTCACAACTTTTTTCCTAAAATTCTCTGAAATTTAGTGTAAGGGACGTTCTGTTCTGTATGTTGCTGAGATAGTTTCTCAGAGATGTGCAAAAATTTATCTAGTTTCTGCATGGAGAAATACTGACCCGAATATGTGTTTAACAGATTCGCAGGGATCACTTTCCACTTAGATGGTGTTCAATTTGAGTAGACTTTGCTGTTTCTCTTCTCCTCCTCAGAAAGATTGTAAAAGCTCTTATGTTCCTTGCCTGGGTCCCTCTCTCTCTCTCTCTCTCTCTCTCTCTCTCTCTCTATGTGTGTGTGTGTGTGGTCACGAGACAGCGTTGCCATTATTATAATGGATAAAAGAAATTGAATTCCCTTCCTTCAATCAACACAAGGTACACAAATTAAAAAAAAAAAAAAAAAACTTTGTTTGGATAGGGAAAGAAAATTAATAATATTCTTTCAGTTTCTTTTTCTAACGCCAAAAATTTAAATTACATTAACTAATGTTCTTTTAATCCACTAGCGTTGCCAGTATGTGTGTTTGAGGAGGGCCGAAGTGCTGTCATAGGTACATTTATAGAAATTACAAAAAAATATATAAACATAAAAATATATAAAAAATTACAAAAATCAAAGAACCAAAGTACATTGTCGGACCTCTTTTGGGGGGGAGGCTCCTCTGGACCCCACCTTCCCTAAACCACTGTTTTAATCACATGCATAATTAAATTGAATGAATTTAAAATTAATTTTTAAAAAATGAATATGAGGCAACTGTCACAAGATGTTAGTTAACTACATGATGGGTAACATATGAGAAGTAATAATAAATACACACTTAAATAAAATAGAGAAATGTGTTTCTAATATTGAGGCCGCGGTGGCTCAGTGGTAGAGGGTTCACCTTTGGTGTATGGGGTCCTGGGTTCAAATCTTGCTCCCACCAATTGAACTTTGTGGTGGACAAACACCGTGTGCGTGGGTTTCCTCGGAGATCTTCAGTTTCCTCCCACTTTTTTTATTCCACCATTTCATTCATTTATCATAATCACCGTCTCCTTTAGCATAAACGTTAAACGTAAAACACAAATTTCATTTCATTTCATTTTTTGTTTCTATTATTGTTTCTTAAGAATATTACGAAAGACAGCTAACTTTAGTTTAACAAGCTTTCTTTCTTTTATTGTAATCTCCAAATTAGAGATTTTCATAAGGGTGGATTATGACGATAATTGGGTCATCAAAATTTTAAAGGGGAGGGAAACTGATTTATCTATTTACAACGTAAAAAAATGGATAAAGATGTACAAACATCAATATGTATAAAACCCGGATTGTACGATCAGAAGAGGATTCTGAAGTGATGAGTCTTAGGTAAGTTCAAAAGCAAATATTGTTCTTTTGGGTGTGAACATGACAAGATAATTTAGGGAATGGGTTAGATGTTGAAGAAGAAGATCGGCGCACTGCTCCAAAATTCTTGCAGCAGAAGTCTCAGGAATGATGACAAAAAAGGTGTGGAAATCATATCTTATTCCGTATTTTTAAAGCACTATAATAATAATAATAATAATAATAATAATAATAATAATAATAATAATAATAATAATAATAATAATAATAATAATAATAATAATAATTATTATTATTATTATTATTATTATTATTATTATTATTATTATTTATTATTATTATTATTATTATTATTATTATTATTATTATTATCATATTAATATAAAAACATCAATAATTAATAGAGATTTCTCTCACCATAACTTAAACTGGGAAAGTAGTCGAAATTTCTCGCTACCGTGCAAATATTTTGGCAGTTTAAAATCAGGTATCATCTTTACTTCGTGGTCTTATTAATTTATTTATTTTTACAATTGGTTATCTTGTACTGTTATTATATGTCATTTATGAACAAAGAAGTATTTCCATAATCATGCGTCGTCAATTTCACAAGAGATCGCGTAAAGGGCCAAAGCTCTCAGATATTTTCAGAAATCAACAGTAGCTTCGTATTCTGAACTATTCTGTGAAGTTATTTGATCCATCTGTATGTATATCGTTTCTGTCTTGTACTGCCCTTTTAAATTATATTCCTTTCTAAAAGAGATTAAGTTCATATTTTCTGCTTCAGACTGGAGACGGAATATTAAGTCTTGAACCTTAAGACAGTGGCGTCCAGTGGATTGTGGTTTCGAGTGTTGCAGTACGAACGATAAGAGACAGAAGATATAAAGTTGACTCATTGACTAATAAGCATAACTTTAGATGCAAATGCTATGTGACATGTTAAATTAAATTAAATTCTGTTTTTAAAAAATAGAAACTGCAGAACTTTTTATCCGATTAATCACCTTAATTAATTAGTAAGTTCATTATCCTCTCTTTGATTGGAGCAAATCTCCCTAATACGTACTGGTTGAACTCTGGTATTCTTATTGTCAGGTCTTTTTCTCTGGAAAGCATAACTAATGGTGATAACCTTTCTTGGGACACTCAATTCCTTGAAAGTGTCAATTCTTTTTTATGTAAAAAAAAAAAAAAAAAAAAAAACTTTTCTTCTTTTGCTGACGCCATAGGTACAGCTAAAATTAATTTCAGAAGCTTTGTAGATTCACTAAATATTTTTTCTAGATTATTGCAAACAATTCATTTTAGCAAACTCAGTCCCTGACAGTGATCCAAATTACTTTTCAGCGTTGACTGAAGAGAGTTGGTAGCAGAGATTAGTGTTATTAAAAAATGTATATTGAACACACTTTATTCACAGTTTATCCAGGAAAATATAAAATAAATTGAAGAAATGTAGCTGGTGTAAATAACACTACTGCCATAAGATATCCTGTAAATTTAAACAGGATTTTTTTTTTTCGAACACTCTCATGAATTGCCCTTTGCTTGTTTTGTCTAAGCCTTAATTGGAAATTTTTCCGCAGTTGAAAGCTGGTCAAAGTTTTTTGTAAGTTATTTACAGAAGTCATGGTATACAATTCATTCAGAATTTGTAGGTTATTTACAGAATTAAAGCATACACAATAAAATTGAACCTAATAATTAAAAACCAAACCAGCTGATACAAAACAGGTACTGGTATATGAATTCCGAATGTCACATATCCATACATCAACACACACACACACACACACACAAGTGCGTAAAAGAAAAAAAACTACCTTCCAAATCATCCGTCTTTGTTGTTACGCAATGCACGATGAACACATACTTCCACAGGAGCCGCAACAACGCCTACCAATGTGATATGTTCTGGAAATGAAACCTCGAAACCCGCCAGATCAAGGATCAGCATGTAACAGAAGCTAAAAATCAAAGAACATCAAAACAAACAGCACTGCCAGTTCTGTACCCAGAAATGCTAACTGGGAGGGGTCCAAAGTATTTGAAAGAGGTCCAATACGTCTACATAATATGGAACCTGTCTTATACTGCACCCGAAAAGACGATAAGTAATACTTACTTACTGTCACCTATACTTTTAGAAAAAATGATAGAACGATTATTTTTATAAGAAAAGAAGAGTACATGATGAGGCGTAAAATAAAATATTTAGCCTCAATCGTTTCTCTGTTAAACAAGTATAGTTCGTTAAGAAAGTCTACAAATGTTAGTCAAGTTTCGAAAATTTTTGGGAGGTCCGGACCCAGTGGAACCCCCTCGTGGCTACGCCCCTGAGCATCGCTAACTAGTCCCAAATTCAATGTGGTGTTCCCCATCATACAGTTTTATGTGGAAATTATCAAGAGTATAAAATATATTTATTTAATAAAAGAAGTATGTTTATACTAAAATACTATCCACAGACCCACACAGCAAGGAATATTTCCTCAACCAAAAGAAAATATTTTCCTTGATTTGCAAAAGGTTTTCCTTCTCTGGAGATTTCCATTCTGGTTTCCCTAATGTATTCCGAATATTTCCCGAAAATATTTTCTCAAAAATGTTTCTAAAACATTTTAGAAATTACCGAGAGTACATTTTGAGAATGCTTGCCAGAAAGTAAATCCAGGAAAATATTCACAAAATATATTAGAAATATTGTTTTGGATGTATTGTAATATGTTTTTACTGTTCAGAGGGGAAATATTTTCGAAATGATACTAAAAGTGTTTTCCATATATGATACGGAAAACAATGAAATGAAATATATTCCATATATTTAAAAAATGTTTTCTAATACGTTATTAACAATATTTTCTATTTTTATGAGAAAATATATTGAATATATATTTTTAAAATCGTTTTGAATATTTTAAAAATAAATTCTTTCGTAATATAAGAAATATTTTTTAGAAATATTTTAAAAAGATTTACTTAATTTTTTACAAAAGTATTTTGGTAATCTGCTCATATAACTTAAATGAAGTATTTCCGACCAATATTTTAGTATTATTTCCAGAATATTTTATCGAATTTTGAATATAAAACGTTAAGACAGGGAAAGGAAAACATATTAAAAATGAATAGAAAATGTTTTCCGTTATGTTTTGGAAAATATGTTGTGTTTTTAGTGAACCACATTTTCTGATATATTATAGAAACATTTTTACATTGTTTTCAGAATATACTCTTTCGTTACTGGAGAAAATATATTCCTTGTTATATCTGAGAAGTATTCCAAATATTTACCGAAAATATTTTTTAAAAAATGTTTGGAAAACATTTTATGAAGTACAGAAAGTATATTTTTAGAACATTAGCAGGAAAATAATGTAAGAAAAAATACACAAATTGTACTAGAAATATTGTGTTGGATGTAATGTAATATGTTTTCACTGTTGAGAGGGGAAATATTTTCGAAATGATACTAAAAATGTTTTCCATATATGATACGGAAAACAATGAAATGTAATATATTCTATATATTTAAAAAATGTTTTCTAATACGTTATTAGCAATATTTTCTATTTTTACGAGAAAACATATTGAATATATATTTTTAAAAACGTTTAGAATATTTTGAAAGTATTTTTTTCGTAATATAAGAAATATTTTTCAGAAATGTTTTAAAAAGGTTTACTTAATTTTTTACAAAAGTATTTTGGTAATCTTCTCATATAACTTAAATGAAGCATTTCCGACCAATATTTTAGTATTATTTCCAGAATATTTTATCGAATTTTGAATATAAAACTTTAAAACAGGGAAAGGAAAATATATTAAAAATGAATAGAAAATGTTTTCCGTTATGTTTTGGAAAATATATTGTGTTTTTAGTGAACCACATTTTCTGATATATTATAGAAACATTTTTACATTGTTTTCAGAATATACTCTTTCGTTACTGGAGAAAATATATTCCTTGTTATATCTGAGAAGTATTCCAAATATTTACCAGAAACATTTTCAAAAAATGTTTGGAAAACATTTTATGAAGTACAGGAAATACATTTTTAGAACGATAGCAGGAAAATAATGTAGCGAAAATTTTCACAAATTGTACTTGAAATATTGTGTTGAATGTAATGTAATATGTTTTTAATGTTGAGAGAGAAAATATTTTGGAAGCAATACTAAAAATGTTTTACATACATGATATAGAAAACAAAATAGGTTCCAAATTGACTCTCCATAGGACGTTTAGTCTTGGAGCCACTTTTCATACCGATTTGCGTTAATGCAACGCAAAAGTAGTGTTTCATTTGGCCGGCTTAGAAGTCACGCAGAGGTTGGTATAGTTCTGTTCACGACATAAAATGGGCTATTTATGTATGCTGTGATATTTTCAGTTGAAACATGGGCTGATCCTGAAATACGAATTTAATTATTAGTGGAGATTGAGATACAATATAAAGGAATGTTCCTTGCCGGCCTGGCATCATTGGAATTTTCGTATGTTTTTGAGTCGTGCGTGCAGTGTTGCCACACTTGGTACAATTGTACCAAATTCAGCCCTTTTTGTCATTAATCGGCCCGTTGGTACCACACTGGCATTTTCAGCCCCTTTTGTGAAAAAGTTGGTACAATTTTACCCAATTCAGCCCCATTTA
Source organism: Thermobia domestica (assembly GCF_964235325.1). Classification (NCBI taxonomy): domain Eukaryota; kingdom Metazoa; phylum Arthropoda; class Insecta; order Zygentoma; family Lepismatidae; genus Thermobia; species Thermobia domestica. The sequence goes on along the minus strand of NC_137461.1, from coordinate 53,289,089 downwards.
ATAAACACTTTTAAAAGTGTCAGTAAGACTTATCTTACATCTCACGTTACTCATACTATGTGTTGGACCCTTAAAAAACCCTGTTGAACATTCATTCTGTGACATTACACTGCATAACGCTACGAACTAGGTGTGGATAATTCGTAATTCGAACTATGTCCAGAAACAAATTACGCTAGATGGGCGTATCCGCGCCGAACATGAAGGAGACGAGGAAGAATCAGCGGGGTGGAAATTTTAGCTTGAAATCTTGAAAACAAAAAGTAGCACAATATTCTTCTTATAGTTATTATCCACCTTCGGTCTTGAAATAAGCGAGAATAACATGCAATAATTTATATTTTAATATTTTATTATAACGTATTGTTTACATACGAACTCGGAAATGATTGATTTGCTCCTCGTTTTATATATTTTTCATATATGGCCATACTGTTTTGGTTTATTGCCCAGTTTGAAATAGAGGGGCGTTTGGTTTCCTTACAATACTTACCGATGTTGATAACTGTTTTCCCTTTTAATTTGCGGCCTCTGTTATACTCTCTTCGTGCGAGAAAAGTTTCAACTACTTCCACGGTTGTTCGGGGTCATCCTAAGTGGATGTTTTTAAAAAGTAATTTTTAAAAGAAAACTTTCTTGATTTGGACTCAGAAGACGTGGGGGGGGGGTATGTGTCAGAACTTACACTCTTTTAGTTTCATGTTATAGAGCCATGTATTACACTGGTATAAAATAATGAATTCAGCCCGTTTTGTTTCAAGTTGGTACTATTTTTCAGCCCACTCCAGAGCCAAGACTGTGGCAACACTGCGTGCGTGTATTTTTTCAAATTTTAAAAATTTTATTCTCAGTGATATGCAGGATTTATACTCTACCAATTATTATCCGGCGAAGTAAAGTACAGGAAAATAATGTATGAAGCTTAAATACTATCACGTTAAGTTGTGTGAAGCGAAGAGTTATCTAAAATAAGGAATCATGTATTCTCCGACTTCTGATACGAGATCTATAGGGAAGTTAATGGATCTATTCAGAAGCTACGTAGGTACTGAAAATACTTTTCTGAATAGACCTATAGCCACAAAGCTAAATTTTGACGACACATTCGACCTCTTAAATAAAAGGAAAGGGGATAGTGATGGCCAAAGACAATTACAGAAAAAGAAAAAGGAAGAACCATCAGCAGAGGAAGGTAGATATCGACGTTGGAGATATTTTCGATAAAGTATCTTGTGAGCATAAAGTGTAAAGTTAATGTAAACTGAAATGAGTTGCAATGAGTCTGAGAAAGCAAACTATAGATTAGTCTATTCCGTGCAGTTTTACTATCCGGATCCATAGTGTATGCAGTAGTAGGAGTAGCAGTAGAAAGGTTAGAAGCTCCCCCTCCCCAGGGATTCGTTGGGTTCTGTTCTCAACATAAAATGGGCAAATTAAACACTTTCCAAAATTTTTCTGTACATTTTACAATGTGTGGATCCGTATAGTAAAACTGCACCGTCTTTTCTGTTCTAATTTGAGGTTCCTGATTGTAAGGGCCAGGCTTGGGTAATAAAATGTGGGGTCAATTACATAAGGCGAGAATAAAATTAATCGTAATGTACAGAATAAATCTGGGATATAGTATACAACAGGTCCTCATCATTTTCCGAGGACTCACGAAGTTCAGTATTTTACGGATTATTCATTGAGGACCTAGGAACTTGAAAATGGGGTAACAAAGCGATTTTCATTTACTTATCGACTGAAACTTGTACATGACATACCACCATTTCTACACGTGGTGCAAGAGTTTGAACTATCCTCGAGTACGGTGCACTTTATGTGCGCCTCTGTAGTGCCCTTGTACTTTATATTTCACTATGTGTGTGTGGGGGGAGAAGGGACTTGAACGCATATTGCATGTCTTGTGCTCGTGGATAGTTCTTACTGTTGCATTACGTACAAACGTGATGGTATTTCATGTAGAAGTTGTAATAGCACACATAAGAAACGCAGATCACGGTGTACTCATACTGCATATTCCAGTGTGAGTACAACATGATCTGGGTTTCTTATGTGTTCTATTACCACTTGTACATAACATACCACCGTTTCTGTACGTGGTGCAAGAGTAAGAACTATCCTCGAGTACGGAACACGATGAGGAGCTGTTGTATACTATTACCTTTTAAAGGTTGATAAACTAACCCAAAGTGGAGATGAGTTGTCAGAATACAGCAGCAGTAATGTATTAACGTATACTGCGCTATTCTATTTTAGGTCAGATACTGCCAATATTTATGTTAACTTCTTTCATCGGAAAATTCACTGTTTACTAGCTTAGTATTTTCAAAGTGAAGAGCTACATTTCTCGAAGCAGATTCAGTCTAGGAAGGCTTTAGCTTTGTGCGAATAAATATAGTGTCGTAGAGTTCGGATATACACCATGCTACAGTTCAAAATGACCCGTGCTATGTGGGAACTAGCAAGCACTAGTGCTGTCTGAATCAGAACGGTAAAGGTAGAGGAGGCAGCAAAGTGTAGGTGCGACTGCGAGTAAAGAGTGATATTGAAAAATAGAACAATTTACATATTTCTCCTGTACATTTTAATGGTTTATTCTCGCATATAAGAAGCAATTAAGAAGTTGTCTTTTACTGGAACATTGCCTTCATAACTTGAGTTCATGGTGGTGGCTTTGTGCAGTATGTAAATACAAGCGTATACTTTGAATCAGGGTGGATTGATTTAAATCAAGATTTAAATTACTTGATTTTTTAAATAAAAATCGTTGATTTAAATCAAATTCCGAAATAATTTAAAGTGAAAATAAGTAAAGTCCCGTTTCTGTTCTGTTATTCCGATTTTATGGAAGATGATAATCATAATACAATAAGACTCAAATGTACAGTATGTACAGCTTTGAAAACAAGTGTCATGCAGAGGATGATTAGGGAAAATCCCGTTTTGAACGGGTAACAGGGCAATCCTGTTTTCTTCTCTTCGTAACATAGGGTTTATATTGTAAATCGTTAGCTATTCCAACGGGGAAATCACCATCGACATTTAAGACGAAGATTCTTTTGTGTACGCGTCTATATATTTGTTCCCAGATAATACGGCGTATTTAGAAGTGTCCTATCCCTCTCCGATTTTTTTTTTTTTTTTTTTTTTTTTGTTGTTTTGTTTAGACTTTATAACTTTAGGCAAAATTTATGTATTTCGTGCCGCAAGCTAGTTACAATTTCCTTTAAAATATGCCCCTGCCAAATATCAGTGACTTTTGAGGAAAAAAGTGTCACTTTAATAAGCGTTGCTGTACTTTTTCCTTAACTTTTAAATTATATTACCTATTTTTAGGTGATAAGATAAAATCTTTATTATTCGATTAAAAAAGTACCAATAAAGCTTTTTACTTCGTTTTTTCAAGATTGAAGGAATTGTAGAGCACGTTACATATGCTTTCACTTCTCTCTGCGTCGAGACATAGGATGTGAGGACGTCATAAATTAAAAAAAAAAAATTGTGCCTATTTTTATTATTTTTTGGCGGGCCTACATTTTGCATTCAGAATACTGAAATTCTGCACACTCGTTCAGTGCACTCTTAGTATTTTTCAGATGATTTCAGATCTCTGCGTGAAAACAGGGGGGTCCAGAGGGGCGAAAATGTAAAAAAAAAAAAAAAAAATATATGTATATATATATTTTTAACAAAAAATAGCTTTCTTCGCGATTTCCCCGCCTAAGATGGAGACATATGAATGGTACCATCTGAAAGGCTGTTCTGTTCCGAAGAGAATGATGTACGAACCATGATCTTAGGATAAATAGGGATGTTTCAGTAAACTGTTACCTGAGATCATGTTTTATACGGAAATCTGGGGTATTCGGGGATATTTTTTGCGGGCTTACTTTTGTATCTAGAAGTTTGAAATTTTGGACACTCATTCACTTCACCCCTTAGTATTTTTCAGATTTGTTTCAGATTGTTGCCTTTAAACACAGGCGGTACAGAGGGCTGAAAAGTAAAAAAAAAGGGGATATTTCTTAACAGAAAATCCGTTTTTTCATGATTTTCCAGCCCCAGATAGCCTACACGATGGACACATTTGAATGGTACCGTTTGAAACTGTTTTATTCTAGGATAAATAAGATGTCTGAGGAAATTTTTATATTACATCCGTGTCATCTGGGGTATGGTGAGGATGTTCTTAGCTCATTGTTAAATATTTTTCCCGCCCTTATTATTCAAGATAGAAGCTTGAAATTTTATACACACATTTAGTACACCCTTAGTATTTAACAGTTGATTTTGAGATCTGTGCGTTAACACAAGGGAGTCCAGAGGGGATCAAAATTTGAAAAAAAAAATCAGAAAAAATCCCGACATCTCTCAAAATTTTCCGCTTCAGGGACATGATAGGGAAAATGTGAGTGTTACCGTTTTAAAGGCTGTTCTATTCTGAAGAGAATGAGGTATGAACCATCATCCTAGGATAAATAGGGATGATGCTTGACTGAAAGTCTATAATTTACCAAGAAGAAAAAAAAAAAGCCATAATTTAAAGCTAAGAAACATTGTTTGGGATTGATATATGTTAACGATTGGGGATTAATTCAAAATTCAACCTCAATACTTTCACTTAAATGGCATAATTGGCATTTAATACTAATTTGTAATGCTTTTTCTTCAGTTCGCGAGTTGTATTATACGAGGAGAAAGATTTGATTTAAATAAAAAAAAAACATCAAAAATGATTTTTTTTTAAAAAAAATCATGATTTTTTTCCACCCTGCTTTGAATTACGTTTTAAAACTTACACGTCAGATTACGATTTTCATCTGATTATTTCATCCATATTCACATTCCTTATATTTTGTTTACTTATATACATTCTTGAACAGAGTCAAATTTTAACTTTCCGGGATGAGCGCTGTAGTAATTTATGGTAGAACGAGCGGATGTATTTTTTGTAACAGTAGAGGTTATACAACTTGATTTTAATTTGTATTGTAATGTATTTGTTTTAGTTTACATTTACGTGGGAATGTACTATTTTAGGTCCGTATAGATTTGCAAAATTTACCAATGGAGTACTACTTTTATTTCAGGAGAGCAGTGTGTAATTAACAGGGTTGGCTGGTTTAAACCAGCTGTTTTTTTTTTCAAAACCAACTTGTTTAAACCAAAAAAAAAAAAAAACGAAAAATGCTTTAAATCGTGTGAACTTCATGGTGACGTTTCCACATATCAAACCATCCGCATTACATTTATCTACTTTCCACCCTTTAAGCAGGATCACGACCGTCGAACCACAACCCATCTTTCAAGTGTAAACCAAGTAGCGATTCGAGGTGTCCCTCTAAGCAGGAGTCCTCTCCGTGATGAACTTGGTATTTCATAAGGATGTTAAGCCTAAACATACGAAATGAAACCAAATGATATATTTCTACTTGAATGAATGCCTGTTGTTTTATAAAGAAGCCAACGTTGCTTAAATATATTGATAGAAATTGCCAAATTTATCAAGTGCCTACGTAGCTTCCAACATCAGCTTAGATTTGACTTGGTTTTAATTTTATTGAATGATATATACATACCAAATTTGTAATTTAATACCTCAATTTTAGCGTAGTGATTATGATCCGTTGACCTTAAAATTTTACATACAGATACATGTAAAGTAATAACAGGATTTTCCTAATGGCTAAGGCGGGAGTTTCCCGATTTATATATAATTCTAGGTATAATGTTTTTACTTGTGTAACTGTTTGTCTTTTTGTCCTTCTGAAATTACTCTTGACAATTATATTAACAAGTAGGACCATGTAAAGATCAGTACAACGTATTTTTATCAGAAGTCCTTCGTGAGTGAGTCGGCAATCGCATTTGTGACCAATTAGTCCCGGTTTCGTGTCCAAATGGACAATTTCTCTTGGATGTAAGTCGAGAAGCGGTTTGGATTCCGCTTTAAGCTTGTGACCCCTTCCAGCATAACCTTGTTGTTGCATAATAACACCAAGGGGAAACAAACTAATTTCTGTCCATATTTAATATGAATACATAGAGTAAATTATTTAAACCAAAAAACTGGTTTAAACAAACAAAAAAAAGTTTAAACCTCCCCCCCCAAAAAGTTTTGTTTTCAATAAAAACCATGGTTTTGGCCAACCCTGGTAATTAATAACAATATATGATGATTTTAGTCTTTACATAATCATTAGCTTACGCGCATACGCACCCTCGCTGACGCACTTATTCCTTACGGACGCAACTTCACGCTGCCCCATTCCTTGTTGCGCTCCTGTCCTGACTCGGTTATGTAGCATTTGTAGTTTTTAGTGGCAACCCCATACCCATGTTGGTTGGTGTTTATATCACAACCGTTTCAATGGCATTCCTTCGAACGCGTATTTACACCCGTAACAAGTAAGCCTTCCTAAAGTGTCTTTCGTCCAGTAATATAACTCTTCCCGTAAGAAATACTTTAGTTGCTGAGACTGAATTTACTGATCAAAGATTTGAAATGTAATGAATTTGAGTATGTGGAGCTAGGACAGTACTTTATACTTTTACTTGTTATCTGGCGTATATTGTCTTTCACTTTGAGTTCTGTTATTATGCTGAATAAAATTAGCAAGTCAAAATACAGATATAGGCGTAGTAACAATGCAGAACGGGCTGTTCTTTTTATTTTTTTAAATATATATATGATAAGTGATGACAAATTATTGTTGTGTTTGATCTAGTTACGCATCGTGGTTTTAGTTTTTAATTATAGAAACGAGCGTAGTGAATCTTCTACAATTCGACTCGATCGGCATTTGTTTATTTGTTCTATGTTAATTATCGTAAAAGTTAAAATGAAAACGCGGCGTGTGTCTTTCTTCAACTGGCGGAAATAATTTTATTGCTTGGGGTTGTAAAACTTCAAATGAAACGTTTGTTTTATATCTTAACGCTTATGCCATGTAGTCTAAAGAAGACGTGGGGATCACGGTGGTTCATTTGTAGAATGCTTACTTCTGGTGCGTTGGGTAAGCAGGTCACAATACTTCCTTGAGAATTCTTACATATTTATACAGAAAGCAAATTTAGGAAAATGATAATATTTATTTTTATTATTATATTTTCAGTTTTAGCTGAAAGGTTAGAAACAGCGGAAATGGAACTAGCTAGTTGTCATGCGAGGAACAAAGTGCTGGAATGCAACATGAGGGATCTTAAGACGTCGAAAGAAGAAATGGAATGTAAGTTGAAGCAAGAAAGACAAGCTCTAAAAATAGAAAGGGATCATGATAGAGAAAAGGTGAGTGAACTATGTATGTTCAGATAACGTTCCATAGTTATACTCTTTATGCTAAACGAGATGGATGAAGAATGAACGTAAATAATTAAGAAATTACATTTTTGTACTCTCCCGCAGGGAATCGAACGTGAGACTACGTGCCCGAAATGCACACACACTAGTAACTAGATCAGCGGGCAGTACTATGTATTTTCAGATTACGATATTCATTTCTTCTTTTCGTATTAGAACAAGTGAAATTTGTCAGTTAATTACGTCACACAGACACAGTTTATTCAACTGAGTGTGAAATTGGGGGGTGGAGGGACTGTAGGCACGGTATCAAATAGTAGATCTCTCAATGCACCTAGTTCGATCCTAGAGTATGTGAGTTTATGATGAACAACGTGATGAGCGTGAGCCGCAGCTTGAGGCGTGAGCGTGAGCTTTGGCTAAAAGTGTAATAATTGGTTTCTTTCTTTACCAAAGTTTTACATTTAATTCACATAATAATGCCGAGGGAGCGTTAGCGAGTGGAGACGGGTTAGTGCCCCGCAGGGCACGTTGTTTTCTGTTTTTATTACAGCTAAATGGGAAGACGTTCCTGTGTTCTAGAAGATTGCTGCCTTCTTGGTTATGTCACTAACCGTTACAGTAAACAATATAACTTTCTCCACGTTTCTTTATATTAGCATATATCAGGGTTGGCAAAAACATGGTTTTTATTGAAAAAAAAAACGGTTTTTTGGTTTAAACCAGGTTTGTTTGGTTTAAATAATTTGCTCTATATATTCATATCATATATGGACAGAAATAAGTTTTTTTTTTCATCCTGATGTTATTGTGCAACAACCGGGTTATGCTGGAAGGGGTCACATAAGCTTAAAGCGGAATAAAAACCGCTTCTCGAGTTACATCCGAGAGAAATTGTCCTCCATTTGAACTGGGAACCACGACTAATTGGCCACAAATGCGATACGTCTGCCGACTCACTCACGAAGGAATCATGATAAAAATATGTTGAACTGATCTTTACATGCTTCTTGATATAATTGTCAAGAGTAATTTCGGAAGAGCAAAAAGATAAACAGTTGCACAAGTAAAACTATTATAGAGAATTACATATGGACAATTTCTAAGTACTACGGAGTACAGAACTAACTTAGTTCAAGTTAGTTAACAATGACTTTTATTGGTCCAAATTAAAGAAAAACAACGACTTAATTTGCATATCAGTAAGAATAGTGAAAAAGATACGAATTATTTGAGTCCACTTTGGCTCAGACTCATTTATACATAAATAGATACCAAAAATAGTTCTCATTTCACTAAATGCCTCTCGTGGGGTCTGCATGACCCCCCACACACACACACACAAAGTACGGCATTTCGAAGTATTTTATCAATAGTAAACATTGAAACGAAACAATATTTAGAATTTTTCTTTGATTGCAATTACATAACAATAATAACAACTACAAACAATCACAAACATTTATAAACTTTAAAAAAAAAATTGCTTTTGTAGTATAATCTTTTTGAGTAATGAATGGGGAATTCAGGTCTGAATATAACACGAATAATATATGGGAGTGAAACGTGATAACCCACAAATGTGTGTTCATCAAGATTTTACAAACACTTACACTTTTACGAACATTTTTCGTTTTTTGGTTTAAACCAGCCAACCCTGGTATATATATATAGGGTGTAAAAAAAATTAAAGCATCAAACCTACAGAGGTGATTTGTCACATCAGAGCAAAGGAATAATTAATATGGACCTGTGGTGAAAACGTCCATACTTTCGAAGCTATAGGCTGTCGAAGACATAAGAAAATAAACTTTAAAAATCTATAGCTTCAGTGTGGGACCGAGCGCAGTCAAGGAAGACATCACTTAAGAACTAGTATGTGCCCTATTCAGATACCCATGTTTCAGAATTCTGCGGTGCTTGCGTATCAATGGACAGTTTATGAGCACTTCAACTTTTCTGAGTATTCCTCAACTGGCTCTATAAAAATTAATGTGTAAGTGCGGCAAGATTCTGAAATATGGATATTTGGATAGGGCACGTACTAGCTCTTAAGTAATGTGTTGACTCGACTGGGATCGGTCTCACAGTAGTGGAACTCTGGACCTCTAAATTTCCTTTTCGCACGTTTTCGGCAGCCTGTAACTATAGACGTTTGACCACGGGTCCATATGAACTTTTTTTTTTCTTTTCTTTTCGTGTGCAGAGTAAGAATTAAATGATAACTTAGCTGCTGATAGTCGAATTTCGGTTAAAACTACGCTAGAAGTCGTGTAGCCGAATAGTAACCGAGTAGTACTCAGTGATACTACACTTTGCCTTTTCCTGGATTACTATAGTACGGAAGGTATAACGTCGTTGCTTTCCCGTGAAAAGTTGTAATGACGTTTATGGGGAGTTGCCAGCTTGGTTACTCGTGGCTCGGTGAGCGCAGTGAATGGTGGCTGGTGATTTGCTATCCTCTTACCACACCCCCAGTGACGAGCAGGTCCAAGTGCGGGAAGCCAATGACGCTATACCTTCTGACCTTTAGTTACCAAGAAAATTGTCAAAAGGTGTTAACCAACTTGATTACATTAAGCAAAAGGAATAACAGCTGTACAGTTTTGCGGTAAAAATAGCCGTCTCGTCTTTGTAATTGCTCATTGCACTTAATTATTGCCAGTACTTGGGCTGTTATAGACAATTAGTTATTTTAACCCCTCTTCCTTGGTTGCAGGACTCAGTTATTCAGGATAAATTAACACGTCTCAATTGATCTTTCTTTTCTAGTATCGAAATTCTTATATAATATTAAATTAGCTGCAGCATGGGATATTTCGAAGAAAATTTTTCTGGTCACAGTATGAAACATCCTCAGATATGCTAGTTGTCATTGTCGTGTATGTGATGCACTAACCAATTAAAGTAGTGTATACTAATTACGGCTCTCGATTAATTTAATCGTGTGGTTGGCGTAATCATAAATATATTCATCTTTATTAAAAATTAGTTGCTATATAGATGTATATGTAGTGTATAAGCGAATTTTAAAGGGAAATGTAGACATAGTAACTCCCACAGGATTTTTTTACAGGGGGAAGTGGGCAAAATGACCGACATACAAGCAAAGACGCAGATACAAATACGTAGAACCACATAATATTTAATGTAAAAAAAAAAAAAAAAAAACAATTATTGCAACTCACTGCTAACTTCACTAACTGTTGTGTGTGAATTAAAAAATTTAGCATATTTTAATACTAATTAGGAAAATCCATTGCTAAAGCAAGTGCTCCCTGCAGCGGGCGGCTATGGTTACAGAATACAGTTTTAGTGTTATTGATACTTCGTAAGTGAAATTCTCATTTAGTTGGGCGAGGAATCTAGAATACAATAGTGCTATGATAAAGAAAAGAGTAAGCTTTTATATTTTAGGTATGTTTTGTATTTGTAACCTGTTCTTCTTTCCGAAAGTATTTTCTCCTTTAGAACAACTTAACTCTGTGCTTCAGAAGTGCAGAAGTACAACTCTTATGCAAATCAGGCGCAAATATATGTATTGAAAATTGAAAGTAAAGATTACCATGAAAAAAAGCAATGATAGAACGACAGTGTGAAAAATACGAACCAACCAGTGCTAGATAGCCACTGAAAAGCACGAATATTATTAACAGAGTGAGCACAAGGGCGTAGCAGGATGAGCTTGGTGTGCTTCCGTATGGAGCGGGCATGTCAGCGACGGTGGATATGCACGTAACCGAGGGTAGTGTAAAAATTTTATAACCCATACAACTATGCCTTACATCTAATAGAGCTTTACTTCACTCCTGTGGTTCTGCATCATCACTTTACATAATGCCGTGAGTTCATAATAGCTTTCTTACGGAGTACTATGCATTACGTATTACGTATTTCTACCTATGATAAATATTATAATAGATATAAGGTTCCGATATATATTTACGTGTGGATTGCTATTGCAAAATGAATCAACATATAAATAACATAAATAATGGTTTGCGCCTTCCATTTCAACTGAGCCAAAAAAAAGTACCATCACCATCTCAGATATTGTTGAAACTTTTTTTTATAGCAACTAGACATGTTTTTTAAATGACCCGTATTTTTTGTTGTCGGATAAGATTTTCCCGCCAAGTAATGGGCCATCAAAACGGGAAGTTCAATTTACGAATTTTAGAGGACGTGGAAAATGGTAAACTTCGTAGCCTCATCATTCAGCTATGGAGACAGATAGTTATAATTCTTGTTGTGGTATGTACACTCATGACAAAAATTATTGTCGCATGTCTATAAATATGTTGTTGTAGGAATATAATTTGATAACGAATTTGTCCGGTATTTCTTATAATGTTAGTATGTGTATAATCGGGAAAGACGATGTATGTGGCAAATTTCATGTCAAAAGAGCAGTAAATAAGAACAATAAAACGAAAATAAAACTTTCTTGTCCATTTAGCAACATTTTGTTTTACTCATTCTAATTTTCGTGTTTGTAATTCTTTTCTTCTGAAATTTACTACGAATATACATTTCCCGATTATACATGTAGTATCAATATTAATAGTACCCTGCAAAATCATTATCAAATTATATTCTTACAAGAAGACAGTTATAGATATGCGACAATCATTTTGGACATGAGTGTACATAGGGATTTAAATAAAATATATTTTATTATAGTTTGGTTTGCGCATGCGTATCTTTTGGTACATAAATTAACAAATGAACGTAAGTTTATCTCTAAAGTCGAAGTTTGCGTCGAGCACTTCCGGTTCGAATTTTAAAATTCTATTTTACGGTTGGTAAGACCTAGTTACGCGCTTCTCGAAAAAAAAAATTGTATTGCTTGTGTGTGCAACCGTCTTGTCGCAAAAAAAATTCGAGAAACCGTCAAATTTTCAAAAATCACCTTTCTCGAAATCACCATAATTTAAAATCCTGAAATGTTGTCAAATTGTTCAACTTCACATGAATAATAAACACCCCAAATAGCATTGTCGACCAATGCTTCATGAATGAACTACAGCCTCTTGAAGTTAGCGAAGTTTCATTAACTTCAATATCACCGTTGACAACACTGAAAACAATGAAAGTGCAACAATTTGATGATGTTTGTGGTTCACATTCATTAAATAAAGAATAAAAGTTTCTCCTGGCTCCTTTTTATTATTTTGATCAAAAAGGCTCTCTCAAATAATAAGATGAGCCTCCCCTTCTCCGTTTTCTTAAACCGATGTAACCTGAGGTGTAAATTACGATTACGAAACAAAGTTTCACTGATTTTTTCCACTCTGAAGTAATTATTTGCTTACTTAGTGTCTTCTTCGCTAATAGCATGTAACCATGGCAGATGCTCCAATAGGTGTAGGTGCACTCACAACTCGTAGCACGTTGTCGATAGTCACAAAACACTCATATTCTCTTCTTTTATTCTCTTCTGGAAACCTGTACCCTGTTGAAGGTGCATGTGGAAACAAAGAAAAAATAATGAAATGAAATCTTGGGAGTTTTACGTCCCACGTTTATGCCGGTTAGGCTAAAGGAGACAGTGATTATGAGAAATGAGTGAAATGGCGGAATGAAGAAAGTGGGAGGAAACAGGAGAACCCCGAAAAACCCACCAGCACGGTGTTTGTCCACCACAAAGTCCACACGGCGCGAGCTGGGATCGAACCAAGGACCCCAAGCACCGGAGGTGAACGCTCTACCACTGAGCCACCGCGCCTCCTGGAAACACAAAGAACACTGAAATTTCATGTAATATTTGATTTATTGATAATATTTCTGCTATCCATCACTGGTTATTATATATGTATGTAACAAAAGTTAATTTTTGCAAATTTCTTAAATCTACACTTTGAATTGGAGAAGCTCGATTTTGGGGAAAGCATGAAGTTAGCCCATAGTAACCCGTTACTGCCATAAAAGCCAAAGATGACTTCGGTAAATACCGGTTACCGGTCGCACACTTTCCCACTTTTTTTTTTTTTTAAATTGTCGAATTCGGTTTTTGGCAACAAGACGAGAGTAATACCCGGAGTTGGTACTTGCACTATACTCACGAATTTTTCTGCTGGTTTATTACTGTGAATCTGTTTTTCGTCTTCCCGTGTTGCCACATTCTTATCCCGCCTCTCCCCAATACGTCGCAGAGACCTTTACTACGGCCGGTTTCACTGAAAAGCAACTGCTTTATCGGACCTGTCTTCATCTTGGACATCTGAAAGCAATTTTTAAAGTGGAATGCAGCACCATCAGAAATCACTGAAACGGTTTATTAAATTGTAGACACTTATTTTCACGTACTCGAACCTTTTTCTATAACGCATATTTTCGCTTTTCTTCGAGTATTTTTAGAATCTTATTCATGGCTATGAGTACGAGCCGAATCGTGTGTTTTGTCATCGCTTATTACGGCAAAACTGTCAGTTGTTTCATAATCATATATCTCTCCCGTAAAGGAGATTTGCTCGTTTCTCCAGTGATCACTCTGAACTTCCCTTTGCAGAATAACAGTCTAATTTAAGCGAAGTCCACATGCAGTAAAATAGAATTTTTATCTTGAAATTTTACACGGTGCTTTGCGGTAGCATTTTTTTCCACTTTCATTGTTGCAAACTGTGCCTTCAAAGTTAACGAAAGTTCGCTAACTTAAAAAGGCTGTAGTTCATTCATAAAGCATTGGTCGAGAATGCTATTTGGTGTGTTTATTATTCATGTACAGTTGAACCATCTGACAAAATTTAAGAATTTGAAATTATGATGTTTTCGAGAAAATGACGATTTTTGAAAATTTGACGATTGCTCGAATTTTTTGCGATAAAACGGTTGCATACAGAAGCGATACTTTTTTTGGGGGGGGGGGAGCGGGTAACTAGGTCTTACCAACCGTGAAAACAGAATTTAAAATTCGAACCGGAAGTGCTCGAAAAAAGCATAAACTTCGACTTTTCACATAAACTTACGTTCATTTCTTAATTTATGTACTTAAAGATACGCATGCGCAAACCAAACTATAATAAAATATAGTTTATTCATATCCCTATGTACATACCACAACAAGAATTATAACTCTACATGTCTCCATTGCTGAATTGTGAGGCTCCGAATTTGACCATTTTCCACTTTTTCTACAATTCATGAATTGTACTCCCCGTCCTTGATGGCCCATTACTTGGTGGGAATTTTTTTTTCGACAAAAAAAAAGGCCCCTTAAAAACATGTCTAGTTCCTATTAAAAAAAAGTTTGAACAATATCTGAGATGGCGATGGTACAATTTTATTATTTATTTATTTTTGCCTCAATTGAACTCAGATATCTAATTTAAGTTAAAAACAATGTACATTTCTCATTAATTTTTAGTTACTATAAAGATGTGACTTAAAATTTGTAAAATACTGTACATATTTTAATTTTTTGCATTTTCTTTTTCTATAATAGATTATTTAAAAAAAGGTACATAACGTAAGAAATGTTTATTAAGCACTGACCTGTTCCGAGAGATCAGAAAAAATGATTACGAGCTGGTTTTGGAATGAACATAGCTGTTCTTTATGCTATGTATTGGGTAGTTCAGGAAGTGAGTATTTATTGAATGTTTTATTATTATTATTCGATATGCCCATTAAACCATATAGTTGAGACTATTGTATTGATAGAAAGTTTGACACTATAATATTAATAAATTTTCATAGAAATAGGCACTAACGATACATTTAAATAGGAAGAATGGGTCAAATAGAATTTACTGTAGGCAGCCAATGACACCCCAAAATAAACAAACTTCTGTTCTTTATAATATATCGAACGTAAAGGAACAACATTGGTTGATTTGGCGCTTTATTGATGCATTTCGAAGGAAAAATGAGAAGCAGGACACGAGACAATGCTTCAAAAAGACGATCCGCCCAAGAAAAGAAGAAAATTCCCGACGAGAGCTCACGTCGTGGTTCGGATTCCACGTTAATCAGTAGGTTCACGTTTTGTATAGCCTCGCTGTTCACGGGACGTTAAACTCAAAATCAACTGAACTGAAAGAAGAAAATATATTCAGGCTGATAAAAGAATTCGCGTACAGAATTTTGAAACTGTTGACATTGCAGAATAATGCTGGATTTGGCCCATAATTCCGTCATGGAATGTTAATGTCATGGTAATTGTAACATAAGACAAAGCAAATTATTCAATAGGTATATTAGATTTCACTGTTGTTTCCTTTCCAATTATCTGTGTTGCAAATACGTAGTAATAAGCAGTAATGCAGTGTAATGAATTGCTATGACGTTATGAATATCCTTTACGTTAGATATATTGTAAAGATAACTTCAGAAGTTTACTTTGGGGTGTTGTAGGATGCCTACAGCAAATTTTATTTTAGCCCAATATAGATTCATGCTGAAAAAAATTTCTGCAGGTCATTGTGTCCAATTTTCCTGAAATTAGGATATATCATTCTAAAAACAAAATAATTAGACCCATTTTTTTCTGCACTATGCAAAAAAAAAAAAAAAAAAAAAAAAGAACTAAATTAAGCATTTGTTGCAACTGAGACTTTCAGTGACTGTTTGCCATGGCATTTTAAAGAAAATGTGGATCAAATTTAACCTTTCCGAACTTCTTAATTTTAGGTTGTGCAGTTATTTTTTGAGTTTTAGTGATATTAATGCCTATTTTTAAGACTTTTAGTACGTAATCATCCGGTTTCTATTTTTGAAGTACATTATAACCCATTTAAGTAGATTAACCTATTTAGATATACGGCTTTGCGTCCAAACGTCCTGCTCCGGTATCACAGGGTGGTATAGGAGCAGAGGGCTGGTGTTATTTATCACTAGCCTTTAAGATATATCTATAAGTGAGCATAGTGAGAAGGACCACATATACTTCTACCTTATTAATTTATACAGTATGGCGCTAAATTCGGTGTACAAAAGCAGAGGGGTGATTCCTGAGAGTTAAAAAAAAAAAAAAAATCCAATAAACATAGGGCGGAAACTCCATCGTTTATGTGTTATAGGCTGCTGAAATCATGAAAAAATGAACTTTAAAGGTTCATAGCTCCAAAACTATGGGACCTACCTTGGTCCGGTCAAGACTTCCCTATCCAAAAATGCGTGTTTCAGAATCCTAAGGTGCTTCCACAACAATGTTTATAGAGGGAGTTTGACTACGGGCCTATGATATAAAGTACTCTCCAACTACCTCCATAAAAATTGTTGCGTGAGTACCTTAGGATTCTAAAACATGTATTTTTGGATAGAGCACATATTAGTTCCTAAGTGAAGTCTTGACCCGACTTTGGTAGGTCCCATAGTTTTGGAGCTATGGACCTTTAGAATTAATTTTTTCATGTTTTCGGCAGCCTATAACACGTGAACGATGGGCTTCTCGCCCTAAGTTTATTGGAACTTTTTTGTTTGTTTTACTCTCAGGAAACACTCCTCTGCTTTTGTACGATGAATTTAGCGCCATACTGTAAGTATCGTTAAAAAAATGTAAATATTAAGCTAGGCTTAATCTGCACTTTTAAAAAAAGTTTATATCTCTATTACTTTATGGCAGGCATGCATATAGCGGAGTTGGGATTTGGGCACCAGAGTCCAGCGGGCAAGCTCTGTGTCGGTTTTCTACATTATTTATTTACAAATACTGAACAAAAATTCAGAATAAATTAAATCTTTTAAAAGTTTTTTTCTTTTTAACTCTTTTTAAAGCGAGCTTATCTTCTTTATCTTTTAAGTCGAAGCAGGAAATATAAACCACCGAACGATTTCTGTGTATGAACTCTGTCAAACTCGTAACCCAGCTGAGTTACTTTCCTTCCTTCGCTCAGTAATACTCATTCATCTACAGTTTCCATTTTCATCCTAAGTTAAGTTTATTGTATTCTGTAATATCATTATTTTAAGTTTGGATCATAGTTTCAATTCTATATTTACACTATAACTTTATTCAGCGTACCAAATTTGAGTGATAGTTATTAAGATATTTAGTATATAACTTCCAAAAGTATAGGAAACAATGTTTTAGTACTTTGGATAGCCTGAGGTAAGATAAAAAACCCGCATAAAACGCTTCGTTTGACTTAACCTTGATTCTGATATATCTTTCGTTTTTAAATTTTGTCACACATGCTACAAACAGTAATTTTACAACAATTGGTTTATTTTAGGAGTCCACTGTGTTTGGAGGCTATCAACCGAGATGATTTCAAGGTACGCCGCACACAGGTACTACATAGACGGTACCAAATTTGACCGTAAGTAAGGATGAATCCCAGAAAAAGGAAGAAAGTGTTGTGACTCACCTAGCATTTCAGTGTCTTCCTATGTGATAAACTATCATCAGCCTCCCATCATTAGCGCGCGGCTTGCTCAATTTGCAGATTCGACGAAAAACGTTTTATATATAGAGTGTTTGGCATAGAGACATTTAGTATAGGAAGCCCAAAGTTCATAGCGTCAACATAACACCAATTTAAAAATATAGACTGAAGATCTAATTAATTCTTATTGACTGTGATTTTTTTATTGGCGTAGCTCGCTTCGTGTGATGTGTATGGTACTCATTTAAGCTAATTTGCGGGTATATTATGCTTAGTTTTAATTTATGGCAGTTAAATCACACTTCAGATTCTAAAGTAATGTATAATATACCTATTTCGTATCGCTAAATATATTCTTAGATGAAGGTGACAGAGAACTTTTCAAGAAATAATTTAACTTATTTTGTGTGTGTTGAGGGGAGGGGGGACGTAAGTAAACGCATGATTCTGCTGCTTGGTTTTCGGTGATTGGTACAGTCATCTTCTGAACTACAATACTAGGGTGTGGGGAAGAGTTTGTAAGGTGCAACTCTGTTCGAACTTTTCTTACAAAGTAAGTTTTGGTTTTTTTTTTTTTTTTTAATGTTAAATAAAACTTGTTAAAATTGATACACTGATGAGGTGTATATACATTTCAAACTATTATAATGTACGGTATGCAATTAGTAGACTTAAATTAATATAGAATTTTTGTTTATGTATTCACATTAAATATATTGTGTACTACAAATGTATACTTAATGTAAAATTTAATACATTATTACTGTAATTATTCTCAATAAATCTACAGGATTTTATGTCTCTTTTAAAGGTTCATTCCTTTATTTGGCTTTCGGTTTATGTAATTATAAGTAATGTAGGATGGTGGAATTTTGATCATTTTAAGGATAATTTCTTTATTATATACGATAACTCAAAGAAATAATCGATTGTATATCGCATTAAATATTTACATGATATAAAATAAGTTATTTTCCCCATTTATCATGTATAAATCTTACCACCAGTGGGGTTCTATAGTATAGACACTGGTTGCCCAAGTACTTCACAAGTTGCGGTATAGTCAATGCGGTCTGGTTGCTTGAGCACTGACTTCAGGAGTGGTAGAATGAATGAGTATTCGGAAACAGTGAGTAGCCTAGTGGTTAATGCATCGACACGGTAAGTTGAAGTTACAGGTTCAAACCTTAGTCCAGTCTTGCATTTTCTTTCCTTTTGTAATTATGTACTTTAGCTTAGTAGACCTGATTTCTTTATACTCGAGTTATTTCATCATGACTTTCAACACAAGGACGACATGAACCACTCACATGTTGATAACTGGGATGTCTTCCTTGTGCTCTGTCATTTATTCTACGCACTACAATAGCTGTTTTAGTGTTGTGTAAAACATACAACGAAGAGCACAATTAAGACACCTCGACTGTGGACATCTGAGTGGTCCACGTCGTCCTTGTGTTAAGAGTCGTGGTGCAATAAAATGGTTTCAAGGTGATATGATCACGTTTTATAGTGATTCTTTATAAGAAAAACTCATTATATACACGTGTTTGTAAGTTTCGTATATTTTTAATACGTCTGTAAGAAACTGTACTATAGCATTTTTTTTAGTTCCATTAAGAATACTTTTCACAAAATGCATGTGATTTGTTCCGATTGTTATTGTTCCTCCATATCATTTTTCAAGGAACATTGGCATAGATATAGAATGTGTGTCCGAGATCATTTAGTTTTCTTCACTTGTATTGCACAGTGCCCCCTGTGGTGTCGTCTTGTAATATTAAGGGATCCCGGGTACATGACAAAATATTTAGATAATATTTTCTGTACATGATAGAAAATATTCAGAGAATATAAGGTAGACAAATCAAAAACATTTTCAAATTACTTTTCTTGGTGTTTTGTAGCAGTAGCAAATGTTAAAAAAATATTAAACTAGTTTTAGACGAATTTGTGCTAACAAAGAAAATATTTACGATTTATTTTTCAAATAGCAATTGATATGTTTTTGATTTGTTATTGTATGTAGTTTCAGAACGTACTTAAAGTATTTTCTAACATTTTCTGGTTTTCGCAGAGAAATATTTTAAATTCTTTCTGAATATTTTTCCGTCATTACTACCATAACACCGACAGTTCGAAATACATTTCTTTCTTCAACCTATAAGCTAGAATACTAGAATTTATTTCAACAAATTTATGTGATGATAGAAGTTTTTGTGTGTTCTAAACCGGTTCCAGTATACACAGACTTCTACCACTCCATTAATTTGTACAAATGAAATCCAGATATTTTAACTTACAAGAGTTGGAAAACTGTTCAGTATTGAAGAAAGAAATGTATTTCAAACTGTAGGTGTTATCGTGGTGATGATGAAAAAATATTCAGAAAGAATTTAAAATATTCTATGTGAAAACCATAAATCGTTAGAAAGTATTTTAAGTACGTTCTGAAACTAAATACAATAACAAATCAAAAACAAAAACATATCAATTGCTATTTGAAAAATGAATCGTAAATATTTTCTTTCTTAGCACAAATTCATATCTGAAACTAGTTTAATATTTTCTAAACATTTTCTACTGTTACAAAACACCAAGGAAAATAATTTGAAAATCTTTTTGATATGTCTACCTTATATTCTCTGAATATTTTCTGTCTTGTACAGAAAATATTCTCTAAATATTTTGTCATGTACAGAAAATGTTCTCTAAATATTTTCTGTCATGCACAGAAAATGTTCAGTAAATATTTTCTGTGATGTACGGAAAATATTCACTAAATATTTTTTGTCATGTATAGAAAATATTTTTTGGTATGAGTGGAAAATATTTTAAAATTATTATTTTACAGAACATTAATTTTTGTTAAAAATGGATTAGAAATCTTCAGAAAACATTTCAACTAAGTACCCAATACATTGTAAAAATATTTAGAAAAAATTTCTTTATTTTAGACAAATGATTTTCAGTGTTATTGGCAAATGATTTTAAAATATTCCATGCGAAACATTTTAAAAACCATTCCGTTAACATTGTATAAAACGTTTCAAATACATTTTCAGCAATGTGTGGAAATGGTACAGAAAACATTTTTTGGAAAACTTTTCTAACGGCGTATAAAATATTTCTACAACATTTTTGAGTATATTGCGAAAATATTTTCAGTATTATTTGGAAAATGTTTTCAACAACATATGGAATATATTTCCTTAAGGGAAGTAGGATACATTTTCTGAAGGAAAATGATGGTACGTTTTAGAAACGTTTTGAAAATATTTCATTGCTGTGTGGGGAGGGGGGGGGGGTCGACTCTACATACTGACTTATTAATGTTTGATTCACAAATTACTGTAGAAGAAGCGTTCATTATCAATATAAGTTAAGAATTAACTTCTAAATGAGGATCTACTTTCATTTGTTTTCTCCTCTACTAGATATCTTCTACTCCTCATTCTTCTTCCTCCTCACCACTCAACTCTATCTCTCACTGATCTTTAGAAACAAAAGAGTTTCCAATAAAAACATTTGGAAACAGTTTGGCTTTATTTTATTATAATACCAGAGGCCAGCTTCTAGAAGGCAGGGACAGCACATGTGACATCTTGAGGAAAAAACACTGCAGATTCAGCATGCTGTTTTCCTTTATAGAAGGCATTCTCGGAAAATTCAATTTCCACACCTCGAAAACGCAATCATTTTAAAAGAATTTAGACATCATTCGCAGCAACAACCTGACGACGAGCTGCATAGTAAGATTTTTTTGTTTTGAAATACAGTACATGAAAAGCAGTCCTTTGTTCCAATGAAGTGACTATACCATGGATTGAATGTAACATATACCCGCGTACTTCCTAAATATTAGGTGGCTATACGATAGTTTCCAAAAATTAGAGGTGGGTATACGCCGTATACCCGCGTATATCCTCCATTACATCCCTGGCTGTTACTTTTTTTCGCTTTATCATGAACGCAAAATAAATCAGCGAAATCAGTTTTACTTTTCAACATAGCTGTCAATTACACATAGAAAGGACCCCCCCCCCCCAAAAAAAAAAAACTGTTATATCAAAGCTGCAATAGCAACCTAAAATTTCACAATGATTATTTCTTCCACATAGGAAATAAATAACAGAATCTAACTTATTTAGCTATAAACGGGTTAGCAGGGGAAACTGGGCCTGGGAACCCCAAAAACGAAAAACAAAATTACGAAACTTACTAGTAATCTAGAATTTCACAACAATGGTTAAG
Organism: Thermobia domestica; assembly: GCF_964235325.1. Taxonomy (NCBI): domain Eukaryota; kingdom Metazoa; phylum Arthropoda; class Insecta; order Zygentoma; family Lepismatidae; genus Thermobia; species Thermobia domestica. The sequence goes on along the minus strand of NC_137461.1, from coordinate 53,267,201 downwards.
TATTGAGTAAAGAGTAATAAAAGGGTTCAGCGAAGCCTCTAGGTTTGGGGGCCTCAAAAACAAAAAAAAAAAATATATATTACTAGAATTGCTGGCAATTTTAAAATTGACAATGCTTTTCCCTCGCGCATAAGAAATGAATAAAAAAAAAAGTATTTAGTAGTCCACTCAGTAGTTAACGGGCTCGACGGGGCCCCTAGGCTTGCGGGCCCTGGTGCGTTGCACAGCCCGTCGTTAGGGCACTGTTCAAAGGAACGATCGAATCCTTGTTTAGAGAAATCAGGTCATGAAACCAAGAACTTAGAAATCATACAACTTCTGTGAACCAAAGAATTCGATTAAGAGGAATGGATCGTCCTTTGAAACGTATTGAAAGGAATCAAATTCAGAGAGATAAGTTACAACTTACAAGTAAAAAAATGTGTAATTTACTTAAATTAACGAAGCAAAGGCTTAAATTACCATAATTCCTTCTCTAAAAATAATTATCAACTTAGAAAGTTTCGAACTTCGACATTTCGTTTTTTTTTTTTTTTTTTTTGCTAGCCACAGGCTAGCATCCTCTTAGAGGGCTACACCCTCTTCTAGGTGGGGGAGTTTATGAGATAGGGCTCAAGGATTAGCAGGTTGATGGGCTAAGTGATTTTGTATATTTATTATTTATTTATTTATTATCACATACCTGGACATTATAATCTTTGCGATCATAATCATAAAATTGTGGTAAGGTAAACAATTATACATTAATTAAATGATGAGTTGTTACGTTAAGAATGAAATGAACCTAAATAAAGTGATGAAAATATGAAGAATATGAAGAAAGTAACCTCAGAAAGTAGATAAAGAAATATATATAAAACTATAGTAACATGTAGAAATATAGATATTTGCATACACATAAAATGAACTTCAAAATACAAACATAAAATATTGATGGTGTTGATACGTTCAGCTATGATTTAGAAAATATTGAAGATGAGTGGTGGAGGGAGGTGCGATACACAGGACAACACAGGAGATGTTAGCAAGACAGGTGAAGTTATCTTCTGCCTAGGGGCTGCTCTAGGCTGATGAAGACATAAGGAGCCCTGTTAGAGACAGAAGGACTTACTGTGCAGAAAATGATGGAAATACGTGAGGTAGATGGGCATGAATTTGATAGTCGTCGAGTAATAGTAAATCTGGGTGCTCAGGTGGCAGTGTATAGTAGTAGAGAGTGAATAGCAGACTGAGTAGGGAGTAGGCATAGCGAGGACGAACAGGATGAAGAGCATGATAATGCATAGTATCGAAAAGTAATGGCTAGCGAGAATTATAGCGGACTGTGATGAACTTCTGGCGATGCGATTCGAGATGAAACGTGATGTCGGGGAATGTAATGAGATTATATAAGTCGCGGGTTGGACTGGGTAACTGAATACGGTGTGCGATGCGGAATGCGTGACGCTCAAGGACACGTAACTTTTCGTAGTATGTAGGAAGAGCGGAAACCCAGGCGGTAAAACCGTAGGTAAGGACTGGGCGCATGAAGGCTTTGTATGTGTTAAGAACTGTTTTAGCTTGTAGGCCCCAGGTTGTGCCAGTTAGGCGCTTGAGGAGGTTCAGGCGCTGATAAGCTTTGGCAGCTACTTTCTTCAGGTTAGGTTTCCATGTGAGGTGTGAATCATAAAGAATGCCCAGATAGGTAACTGTTCCAGCTGGAACAATTGGAGTGTCATTAACTGTGAGTGAGAGCAGTGACGGGTTGCGGTGAACTCTAGATCGTTTTCGGGGTGGTATGAAAGTAATGGCCTGGGATTTTGCGGCATTTATTGAAAGACTCCACTTCCGACACCAACTAGTGAACCGATTAATCGCTTCCTGGAGAGCGTGATTGATCTGGTGGATAGTATTTCCTAAGGCCAAAAAGGCGGTGTCATCTGCATATTGAAATAAATATACATCAGGAGGAAGTGCAGGAAAATCGGCCACAAAGATGATGTATAACAACGGTGAAAGAGCAGAACCTTGGGGTACTCCTGACAAAAGGAAGATAGGATGAGAAAGTTGATCATTGATGCTGACGTAGGAGAGACGACATACAAGAAAGTGATAGACGAAGCGAATATAAGTAACGGGAAACGCGAAATGTAGAAGCTTATGAAGAAGGGCCAGATGCCAGACTTTATCATAGGCTTTTTCAAGGTCGAACAGAAGTAAGCAGGATGGTTTAAGGGAGTTAAAATGATTTGTGATGAGACTGGTGAGGCGAAGGAGTTGATCATTGATAGAGTATGATGGGCGAAAACCTGCTTGGTGAATAGGAATGATATTTTTTGATTCGAGGTACGGGTGCAATCTTTTAACGATGATGCGTTCTAGAATTTTGCTAAAAGTAGATGTCAGTTGAATAGGTCTATAGGAAGATGTGGCAGTGGGTGGCTTGTTTGGCTTCAAGAACATGAGTGTTTTAGATGTTTTCCAGTCCATTGGAAAGAATCCGGTACGGAGAATGAAAGTATAAATGAGAGCAAGAAGCGTCAGGAGTATAGGAGGACTTTCCTTAATGTGTCGGTAGGTTATATTGTCAAAACCTAGGGCAGAGTTTCGTTTGGGATCAACAACAGTAATGATTTCAGCTGTGGAAATGGGTGTTGTAAGTGGATGATTTGGAAGCGTATGTGATATATTGGGCTGTAACTGAGGAGAGTTCAGAGGTAGGTGTGAAACTGGATGCTGAGCGGGAATGTCGGAAAGCGGTGTGGGTGTGAACATTTCCTGCAAGTAGTCTGCAAAGGCGTTGGCGTTTTCCTGATCACTCTGAAGTGGTGTGTCATTATGGAGTAGATGATAGTAAGGCTTAGTGTATTTACCGCGCAGAGCGTTAAAGCGTTTCCAGAATTTGGAAGGGTGACTAGTGTCATTGAGGTTGTTACAAGTTTTAACCCAGTTTCTCAGTTTATATGCCTTGAGATAATTTCGAACAGTGCGTTGCAGTTGATGATGGTGATGAAGGGTTTCTGGATTACGAGTACGAACATATTCGCGATAGAGCTGCCGAGAGCGGCGAATCATAGTTAAGTATTGCGGTGGTAGTTGTGTTTTGTATGGAATAGAAGCTGAACAGGGAATATAGAGTTCTGATGCATGGGAAATGGTAGAACTGATTGTAGTAATGCTATCGTATAGCTGCTCTTCCGTAGCTGGTTTATTTTGATTAGCAATATATTGGGAAATATGATCACGATATTTGTTCCAGTCGGCTTTGTCATAACGAAGTGTTAATCGAGGAAGTGGTGTGTTGGCAATTTGAGGGGCGTGCGTGTTTTGATAAGTAAGTTTGAGAGGTGCGTGATCACTGCCAATTAGATCGAGGACTTCGACTGTGTAGTGGGAAGTTATAGAGTTAGAAGAAATGACCACGTCAGGCGTTGTCTGAGAGACAGGACGAGACGGTTTTTGTAGATCATGAAAATTTCCTGTTGTATGCGATGTAAGAACATAGTACGTTCTTTATCTGTGCGACTATGGAAATTAATGTCTGCCATGATCAGATAATGTTTATAAGTATTTGAGATGTGTTGAAAAAAAAGCAAGAGGGATCTGATGTCCAGGTCGGATATAAACTGTGATGAGAGTGATTGCGATATTTGGGAAATACAAAGTTGTGATAACATGTTCTGGAAGGTTGGGAAGGGGACAGGTATGGCGCCGAAAGGGCAAAGTATGGTAGAAGCCAATGGCTGCTCCGCCGTTAGCTCGTTGAGCAAGGATCTGGCTATCACAGCGAAGGATGTTGTAACGGGGAAAGCGGATGGTATCAGTAGGTTTTAAGAAAGTTTCGTTGAGAAGGAAGGCATTCACATTTTCTTCCAACAGGAGCGTGTCAAAGAGCAGTTTGTGTTTCGATAATGATCGAATGTTCAGGAACAGAAATACAATACCCATGATAAGAGGTAGTATGTGGAAGTAGTTATTGGTTGGACGAAAGATTTGTGGTATGAAAATAGACATCAGTGTTTGAATAGGTGGCATTGAAGGAGGCGTGGAAGATGATGCGGTCAGCATGAATAATTTGTTGTAAGATATGTGGACGGATAAATGGATGAATGTTTTGTAATGCTAGAGTTGTAAAAGCTAGAAGTTTATCAATAGTGACGGGGGTCGATTCTACGGGAAAGTCGGTATTGGTGGATGAATCATGTGTTCGCAGTGGAGCTACTAGTTCTGGATGGGATGTTTCTGGCGCAGGTTTACCCTTGCAATTGTAGCTGTAAGTGGGATGTTGTTCGTTGCAAGTAGCGCACCGAGGTGGCTGAGTCAGATTCGTACATGAGCGAGTAGGATGTGTGCCAGTACAGTAGCTACATACGACAGTATTACGGCAATTGGCAGTAGTATGTTGGTTATATGTTTGGCACTTCTCACAACGAATGGGTAACGGGGATGAGGACCGAGAGGGTTCCACACGATGTCGTTGCTTATATATGTAAGCACCATTAGCAAGTAAGATATCAATGGTCTCTTGAGAGGCACTGAGGATCCACACCATATACGTGGGTCCTTGATCTTTGCGAATGCGAAGGGATTTTGTGATGGTAAGACCCTCTGCCCTTAACTCTTCTGAAATTTCGTCGTCGGTGTACGACGGATCGACACCCCTTATAACCACAGAAAGGAGAGGAGGTTTCTTAGGTGGTGGAGGTTGTTTGCGCCGAGATGAACTAAGAGTTTCTATGGTGGCGTTCTTACCGAAAATTTCGTATTACGAACAGTGATAGCAAATTTTGGATCATGCAACTGCAGTATAATTCCGTTACGAGTTTTAACGACTCTAATGAGATTGATGCTTGGAAGATATTTGCGTAACTGCAGAACTACAAACTTGACATTTTCGAATTTTGGGTCAAACTTTTGGAGTAAGAATGAATGAATGAAGCTGATGATCGGATGTTGAGGGAATGCTCAGAGATGATTCTGAAGATATATTCGCAGTTCCCAGGTCCATGGCGTTAGCTGTTGACGGCGATGGTTCAGTCACGTGCAGTCTCTTAGCTGGCGGTGAATTTCTGACACTGTCAGTGTAGTTCTCCGTGCGAATGGGCGATCGTGATCGGCTGGAGGCGTTCGAGACGGTAGAGGCATTGGAGCGCTCTGAGGATCTACGATGTCTACCGCCCTCCTTCCGCTTTTCACCTTTGTGACATGTGCCGGTGGAGCGAGAAAGACTGGGGGTAATCCTCCGTTACGACCATCCATCGAAGCCCCAGTGATCTGAGGAGGATCCGCCATGGAGATCAACAGGTGGGCCGAAGCCCGAACTTAAGGTACAAAACCAGTGTACAATGATGTGATGAGAAATGATGAAGGTGAGGTGACCCGTTTGGATAGCCACCAAGGTAGGAGGAAGTTTCCGGACAGACCCGTAGCTCTGCACGCCCTTGGCTTGATCAGTCTGGAGAGGAGAGCTCGTAGGAATGACGCAGAAAAGTCTCCGGGATATGGAAAAGGAAGGTTTCCAAAAAGCACAATAGCCACGCTATTTTGGTTGTCGCTAGCAGAAAATCGCTTGCGACCGAAAGTACCGACATTTTGGTTTTTTTTATTATTATTTTTTTTACAATGCTAGCCAGGCTAGCTACCTTTTACAGGGTTACGCCCTGTTTTAGGGAAGTGGTGTGGGAAGACTTAGGTTTCAAGGTCTGTGGATGGTCTAAGTGCTGTAATATATCTTTATTCATTTAATTTCTGGACTTAAGGAACTTTGCGTTCCCTAACATTTGGCGTGGATAAGGAATGATCACAATTGACAAACATTAAATACAGTGATACATGTTAATACATACAGTTATGCAGGTGTTATGAATTGCAAAAACAAAATAATAATAAAAATAATGAAAATGATGTTTTCAGTATATAGGATAGTCACGGAAATAACATACATAATAAGAAACATAATATGAAACAACTAGAACAGATATGAAAAGAGACAAATTTTGAAATAAAGACAAAAAAGTCAAATATATGTTTTAATATATGAGTCTGGAATTATTTGTTGATGGAAGTGAAGGATGAAATGAGGTGCAATGCACAGGACAACACAAAGGATTAAATGTTAGCAGACGAATGCGGTTATCTTCTTGCCTAGGGGGACTCTAGGCTATGATGAAAGACGGTGGGAACCCAAGTTAGTAGACAGAGGGAATCACTGTGCATGAAATGATGGGAATATGAGAGGACGATGAACATGAGTAATGTAATCATTGATAAGCAAAAGTGAGGGATCATCGGGTGGAAGTGTGTAATGATATAATGTGAAAAGAAGGGATAATGGAGTGTGGACATAACGTGAAGGTGTGGTATGTAATGTTATGTACTGCATTGTGTCAAAGAGAAGGGGATGATGAGCTTGAAAGCGGCTACGGATGTATTAGAGTCGGAGAGTTTCAAGGTGATATTGCAACGTTGGAAGGGAATAGAGATCACGTGTTGGGCTAGGCAATACTATACGAAAAGCTATCCGGAAGGCGTGTCGTTCAAAGACAAGTAGTTTTTTGTAGAATGTGTCGGAAGCAGCGATCCAAGCTGTGAAGCCATACGTTAAGGTAGGACGCAGAAAAACCTTGTAGGTGTTTAAGACAGTAGAAGGTGTTAGACCCCAAGTCGTACCCACGAGACGTTTAAGCAAGTTTAGTCTATTGTAAGCCTTTGTCGTTATTGTTTTAAGATGGTGCATCCATGTAAGGTGAGTATCAAAAGTGATTCCTAAATAGGTTACTGTCCTGGTAGCTTGCAACGGAACATGGTCAACATGTAAGGAAAGACAACGTCGATTTCTGCGTACTTTAGAGGTTTTCTTCTTGGGGATGAAAACGATGGCTTGTGTCTTTGCAGCATTAATTTTAAGCTTCCAGTGTTGACACCAGCGACAAAAGTCATTTATGGCGGTTTGTAAGATGCCGTTAATATGTTGAATGGATGTGCCTAGCGCGAGAAAAGCGGTGTCGTCTGCATACTGGAAAGCATGAACGGAATCCGGAAGGCGTGGCATATCAGCTACAAACAGAATGTACAATAGAGGCGAGAGAGCGGAACCTTGAGGGACTCCTGAGAGTAAGAAGATTGGATGCGATAGGCAATTTCGGATGGCTACGTATGTAAGACGGCCGGAGAGAAAGTTAAAGATGAGGCGTATGTAGGCGGTAGGTAGCTGAAGTCTAATAAGCTTGTAAATGAGTCCGATATGCCACACTTTATCAATTGCTTTTTCCAAGTCGAAGGGGACGAGGCATGACGGGTGCACTGAATTATGGTGTGTACTAATTAGGCTTGTGAGGCGTAAGACTTGGTCATTTATAGAAAAGGAAGGGCGGAAACCCGCTTGGCTGAGAGGTAGGATGTTTATGTCTAAGAGATAGTTATGGAGGCGTTTAACAAGAATGCGCTCAAGAATTTTGCTAAATGTCGTTGTGAGTTGAATCGGCCTGTAAGAAGATAGTTCATGAGGTGGTTTGTGTGGTTTCGGAAACATTAGCGTTTTTGAAGTCTTCCAGGGCATAGGGAAGTATCCAGTGCGCAGAATGAAAGTGAAAACGATTGCAAGAAGTAGTAGTAGTGTAAAAGGACATTCTCGGATCTGGCGATACGTTATATTATCGAGACCTGGTGCTGTATTTCGTTTATATCGTATGGTATCGATGATCTCCGTGACGGTGATGGGTGCGGTAACAGGTTGATTGGCATTGAGAACATGCAGATGACTAGGCTGTAAGAATGGAGTAGATGGGTTTACCCGATCAGCAATGTGTGGCCGGTCCTCAGAAGGGGGCGGAGTGAAAATTGTCTGGAGGTGATCGGCAAAAGCATTTGCTGTGTCTGTGTCTGTAAAAGCAGCGGAGTTTCCTGTCAGTATGGGGTATGGAGTGCTACTGGACTTGCCGTATAAAGCGTTGAACCTTTTCCAGTACTTTGTTGGATGACTGGTGTTTGATAGGTTATTGCAGGTTTTAACCCAGCATCTGAGTTTGTACGCTTTGATGTAGTTGTGCACTGTACGTTGCATTTGTTTATGATGATGTAAAGCTTCAGGGTTTCCGGTGCGAAGGTAATCTCTGAAAAGTTGGCGGGAACGGGATACCATAGTCACATACTGTGGTGGTAGACGTGGTGTGTATGGAATGCTTTTACTAGTTGGAATAGAGAGTTTACTAGCTTCCTGAATGGTATTTGTAATAGTATCCATTGTAGCGTAAAGTTCATCTTCAGTAGTGGGTGATGTTAGGTGTGCTGTATGTTGAGTCAGATAGCTTCGATAATGAGTCCAGTTTGCTTTATCGAAGCGGTAACATAGGCGAGAAGGCAATTGCGAGCGAGGTGATGCAGTGGCTTGTAACTGAAGCGTAAATTGAACAGGAGCGTGATCACTACCTATTGTATCGAGAACAGTGATGAGACTTTGGTTGGAGAGGTTTCCTGAGGTGATGACAATGTCAGGTGTTGTGTTGGAAATGGGCCGAGTAGGTTTTGGGAGTGGATGTATGATCCCAGTTGTGTGCGTAGTGATAAAAGCTTCGAAATTCGCACGATCTAGTTGTGAGCGACTGTGCAGATTAAAATCGGCCATGATAATATAGTGACGGTAAGTGTTTGAAATATATTGAACAAACTGAGTCGGAAGAGGGTGACCAGGACGTACGTAAATAGTTGCAAACGTGATGCTGAGAGATTTGAAGTATAAAGTGGTGATGAGATGTTCAGGTAACAGATTGATGGGACAATCGTGCTGACGATAGGGGAGATGTGGAGAGAAACCAATTGCTACGCCCCCATTCGCTCGTTGTGCTGGAATGTGACTGTCTGCCCTAAGAATGGTGTAGCCGGGTATGCGACATGGAGTTCTCTTTGTCAGGAATGTTTCGTTTAACAGAAAAACTGTGATATGTTCCTCCAGAAGTAGAGTTTCAAACATGAGTTTATTGGTAAATAATGATCTGATATTCAAGTACAGAAAGTTTAAAGCCATAATGAAAGGGTGATTATCCGAGGTGAGTGATTGGAGATGCATGAAAGTGTACTGTATTACCAGAATAAGTAGCTGTGAAATTGATATGAAATGTTGTTTTAGCTGCTAGAGTAATTTGCTGGAGAATGTGTGGCCGTATGAAAGGGTGAATATTTTGGAGTGCCAGAGTAAAAAATGTGAGCAGTTGGTTTAAGGTGACAGGAGCGTCAGGAGCAGGCGGAGTTGAAGTGGCGGCAGGTGCTGTACGGAGTGGTACAACAAGTTCAGGATGGGCTGGTGTTGGTTCCGGCTGAGCTTTACACTTATAACTATAAGTGGGGTGGTTATCGGGACATGTGGAGCACTTTGCTGGTTGGTGTAAATTGGTACAGAGCCGTGTTGAATGGGGTCCTGCACAGTACCCGCACTTATAATTGTTTTTACATTCAGAAGTGGTATGTGTATTATATTCCTGACAGCGTTCACAGCGTACTGGCAATGGTGCTAGCGACCGCGATGGTTCGACTCTATGTCTTCGATTATAGATATATGCCCCATGTGCAAGTAGATCGTCTATGGTCTCCTGATAAGGTGAAAGAATTCGGACCATGTAGGTGGGCCCACGGTCGTTACGAATCCTAAGAACTTTAGTAACTGAGTAACCATCGAGTTTCAGTTCCTCATGGATTTCATCGTCTGTGTATGACGGATCTACTCCGCGGATAACCACAGAGAGAAGTGAGGGCCGTCGGGGTGGAGGTGGTTGTTTGCGTGCTGAATCGGAAAGACGAGTGATCTCAGCGTTTGCGCCAAAAATATCGATTGGTACTTTGTTACGAATAGTGGTGTAAAGATCTGGGTCGGCTGTCTTGAGAATGTAACCATTCCGGGTATGAACTATTTCCTTGAGAGCAGCACGTGGTAGATATTTCCGTAATTGGAGTGAGACAAACTTCTCGTTAGAAAACTTGCTGTCGTAATTACGAAGTAGTATGGAAAAGGTTGATGAGATAGGTGAAGTGGACGATGTTGATGCTCCTATATCCATAGTGTCACTAGCGGAATCTTCGTGGTGATGTTTTTTCTTTGGCGGTGAATCCTGAACACGTGCAGCATAGCTGTCTCTAGATTGAGGTGATCTGGAGCGGACGGAGGTTGTAGATTCAATAGATGCAACTGAAGTATGAGAATCTCTTCGTGTGCGAGCGGCTGTAGCGTTTGTCTGCGCCTTTGACGATCCCTTCCGTGGCCTCACCTTCGTGGGACACACAGGAGGTTCGTCGACAACAGAAGGAAGAGAGGTATGCCGACTGTTCGTGCGTTTGCCTGAGGTGGTGCGTGAATCCGCCATCTTTAAAGACCGTCCGATGGGCAACTGCCCAGATGGAAAAGCTAGTGAGACTAATGTATGATGAGATGTGTGAGTGATCTCAAGGTGGGACTACCCGTTTGGATAGTAGTCCGGGTGAGACAGTTCTCCTATTAATGCAGTGACACTGTACACCCTTGGCTGAGATAAGTCTGATGAACAGTGTCCTGTAGAAACGCGGAGAAAAGTCCAGGATCAGGAGTAGGAAGGTGTCTACAAAAATCGTCACCGTTCTAGGTAGGTGGCGCTTCAGAGGCAAACCTCTGGAAAAGTATGACATTTTGGTCTTCCCAACGCTACTCTAGTACTTGCAATGTAACTCTTTACCTACGATTGTTTCTGTTTCTTATGTTCTCTTAACAACATTTTCGCTCTATTCATTATTTCTTAACAAGGTTAATCATGTAAAATATAAGCAGTTAAAGCTTATGTAAGTAGTATTGTGACAGGTTCAGTCAGTTACTCAACGATTTTATAGTAATGGAACAGTAGTTACCTGCTGCCGTCTTTGAACGATTTCTATACTAACTACATATTAAGTGCTGCTTATACGGAAAGCACATCAATAGAGAGAATGTGATTTTATTTTTCACTTTCAACTAAATAGTAGCAGGCAAAAACAAGATTTCAACCCTATCTTCAAATTAGTTTTTAAGATAAAAAAAAAACTACTACACTTAGATATATATAAAAAAGAGTGCGAAATTTTCTGTAACAATTTCAATTTGCTTGTTTGATGAAATTCCATGTGCGTCACCGCGTCTGAAAGTACAAACTATATTTATGGAACAAAGAAAACCTAATTTTGAAATTGAAATATTATAAATATATATACAGGGGTAACAAAAATTTCAGGACACGTAAGTTTGACCCTCCACTGTACAACACGTGTTGCAGTTGTCGATCGTTTTTTTTCAGTGTGTCATGTAGATATTCCTCTTCCGTCAGCAGTAACCTGTTCACCTGTGAGTGTCGTGGTGTGAAAGTGGTGCGGTAAAATGGGCGACCTGACAGACTTCTAAAGAGGCATGGTCGTTGGTGCCCGTCTGGTTGGAGCTTCTGTGGCAACAGTGGCGAACGTTGTGGTGGTATAGATAGGCACTGTGTCCAATGTCCCGAGAGCATACACATTTCACGGGCAAATGGCGTCTGAAAAGCACAACAGTGGTCGAAAGACAATCCTGTCAGATAGGGACCGGAGGGCATTAAAATGGATTGTAGCAACTTAAAAGAAGACCACTGAAATGAAAATTACGTCTGAACTCAATTCTTGCCTACAGAACCCGGTTTCATCGAAAACAGTGTGATGAGAACTTCATAAAATGAAAATTCATGGCAGGGCCGCTATCGCAAAATACCTGGTCACAGCAGTAAATGCGAAGAGGTGTATCCATTGGTGCAAGGACCACAAGGCGTGGATTCATGAGCAGTGGAAACACATAATGCGGTCCGATGAATCGACCTTCACCTTGTTTCCAACAACCGTTAGAGAACACCGTCCTAGGCCTATGATACAGACTGTCTGCGTCAAACTGTAAAGCATGGGGGTGGTTGTGTTAGAGTATGGGCAGTTATCGTGGTTTTCTGCTGGCCCCATCATAGCCCTGCATCGAATGATGAATGCTAAGGTGTATGAGGCCATTTTGGGAGACCAGGTTGTACCCATTGCCCAAATATTGTTCCTGATGGTGGTGGTATCTAGCAAGGTGATTTGGCATCCTGTCACGCTGCAAAACAGTGAAATCATGGTATGAGGAGCATAACCAGGAGCTACTACACCTCCCCTGGGTCCCACAATCACCAGATCTGTACATCATTCAGACATTGTGGTCTGAGTTAGAAAGGCGTGTTCGGTCTCATTACTCCCCAACAGTATCCCTTAGGGAACTGGAGCATGTTTTAGGGAAACAATGGTACAAAATTCTACACACCACGATTCAGGAGCTGTATACGTCCATTCCACGTCGGATCCAAGCTGTTTTGGAAGCAAAAGGAAGCCCCACACCATACTAGATATGATTTCACGCTTTTTCCAAACATTTTAGATTTTTTCACAACCTCTCTCTCTCTCTCTCTCTCTCTCTATATATATATATATATATATATATATATATATATATACATTTGGTATATATATATAGCCACGTAATGTATCCTGAAGCTGCATTAGTAGCGTAACTTGGATTATATTTAGGTTGTGCAGTTAGATGACAACTAATTTTGAATGATTCTTTGTGTTTAAATAATTTATATAACTATATATAAAATATAAAGTATCGTCCTCCGCAAACAGAAGAAAGAAAAAAGTACGCATATACTGTATCCTCCGCATTTTCATTAATATTTTTGGGTCGTCATCCCGTTCGAAACATCCATCGTGACATTAAGCTCAGGAAGGTGGTGTGTAACCTGAAGTGGAACAGTAACTGCTCGATAAGGAAAACGTTGGCTAACACCTATAGCTGTACCTCCGTAAACTCTTGGACCAGATGGAGCATCATGTTGGAGTAGATGATATTTCGAAAAGTAGCAAGAAAGATGTGGTGCGAAGTAAGATTCGTTAAGTTCAAAGGCTGCTATATTTTCTTCTTGGAGAAGTTCTGTAAAGAGCACGTGATGGGTTAAAACTGATCGAATGTTAAGAAAAAGTCAGTTATAAACCCTAATGATACGTAGTATACAAGTGTATGAAGAAGTACCTAGTGTTGCAAATAGAAAAAAAAAAGTTCGTATTTTTTCAGAAATGTACTTTTTTTTTAGAAAAAAACATTGCCTCTTGTTTTTTTTTTTAAATTTCGTTTCTCTTCAAATAGTCATTTGTAATGCATCTTACGTCTATTTAAGTATTAAATATTTTTATGTACGTGTAATCACCGGAAAATGCAACCTAATTAAACGCTAGATACTGATACGCTACAAATATTTTACAATTTACATGAATACCATACCTATTAACAATTCGGGTTTCAGCAGTTTTCATCAATATCAACTAAGAAATAAAAGTAGAAATGAAATTTTGTTTTTTCGTGAAAGCAGGTCTCTAATAAGTACGAAAATAATGTCACGAACAGTATAAAATTCAAATAACTTGTCTAAAGGTAAAAACTAATACTAATTTGCCTAATAGTATTTTTCTAAATATCATATATAAATAATTTGTCGACTCGATATATATGATATGCAGAACCGGCTGTACCATATATGCAACACGTGCATTTGCATGGAACGGCAAGTTTGGAGGGTACGGCAAAATCTGTCATAAGTATATTATTTAAATTAAATATTTCTTGTTGGAAACAGACTTCATGATGATGGTAGTTACATTTACTAAGCTGACCTATTCGAATACTACATTCATAAATTATGTTTAGCTTGCATTAGTTTAAGATCACATGGACAATGCTAAAGCAAATGGTCGAATAAATTCGAGCACAAATTGTTTGATTGTTGTCAAATGCAAGAATTCAATTCTCGAATAGCAGCGAATATCTGTTCCATTCAGTAAGTTATCACAGTTTTGATATGACAACTAGTCATGTTTTTGTCAGAAACAAGTTCCTTATCATTGAAGATAGAAACAAGTTTTTAAAAAAAATGTTAACAGATGTAGAAGAAAAATCAGGAAATTAAGATGAAAGAGCTAGTTGCACTGGAATTGTAAACTGATACTTTGAGATTGAAGCTCGATAGTGAATTCTATAAAAAGGATTGCAATCTTTCCTCTGCAGGTGTGTTTACTTTATCTTTCACTAACATAATAGATTAATATTTAAAGAAAAAAAGACACAACGGGATTGCGTTTTTAGTAAGTATTTAAGCCTTTCTGAGTGCAACTGCACTTACCCTCCCCTTCGTTATTCATGCTGGAGTAGCATACTTAAAATCATTACTTTTAAGATTTGATCTTTCTGGAGAAAGGGTGAGGCGGCAAATTATGCCATTGCACGGGGTGACAAATTGCCTAGGGCTGGCCCTGATATGTAGACAAGACATGAATATAGGATGACTCAATTTGAAGTAATGCAGGGTGTTTCAAAATGAATATTAGGGCTTTGAAACTTTGTAGTATCTATTACACTTAACTTACAATTATAAATATTATCAAGTAAAAGAGCAACTCAAACAGTTTTGTACGCACGCACTCACATGCATTGTTTCTTATGTCTGCAATTAGAAAGAGCTAGTAGCAAGGATAGAGACTAGAGAGCAGAAAGCTTTTTGTGTTTTAATAAAGACTGAATCTGTACAGTGCAACCGTCTGTGTGAAGAATATTAAGGAGACGCTTGCAACTACGTCCTTATCGTTTGCAGTTCCTACAGGTGTAAAGCCTACACTCTACGGTTTACATGCCAATTTCGCAAGTGAAATATTGCTGCATAACAATGAAGATTTTCTGGATCGTGTCGTCTTCGACATTTCTCCTAAGAGCTAATGTGAACACTCATAATGTTTGCATCTGGCCGTCAGCAAATCCTCAGGAGATGGTGCAATTGAAACGAGACTCCCTTAAATTGAATGTGTTTTGTGCCATATGTAACATACCTTGTTTGTTACAGACAAGTTAATAGGCTCAATGTGAATACCAGATTATATTACTCATATTATTATCGTAATTTTATAATAGGGCAATTTAAAGTATCCTTATGTTTATTATTCTTTCGCAAACATTGCGTTGAAATGCAGATTTTGTTGTGTTTAGACGTTGGTTCTCTTAGTAAACTGCTCTTGAGTTTGTTATCAATGTTCTTCTTCTTCTTCTATTGATTCGCCCATAGTAGAAGAATATACAGGCATAGGAGCATTACGGAATGAGGCCAGTTTATAACGTTGATTTATAGTTCAAATTAAGGTTGTAGTGTTCTTTCTTACTATATATTTTGTTCATGAATGTCTATATTCTATGCGAATTATCTTCATTTCATTTAATAAAGCTGTAATAAAAATTTCATCAAAATTTCCAACAGCGGGAAAGAGAGAGAAGCGAGGCGGTGAAACGACTGTCTACATATATACTGTGTACTCTAAACTACGCCGGACAGAACTAGTGGTTCGAGCTTCCTTTCTTTCGTAAAAGGAAATGTAATTTGTGATGTATTAGAAGCTATTTTGTCGTCCTATTCTATATAATAAGATTCTCTAAGGATCATAGTTGCCGACAGAGATATAGTTCTTTCTAAATTGTGGACGAAAAGTGAATAATTTGGATACGAAAGTGGAAGTTGATCACGCACATGGTGATTATCGTGTAAGCTGAACAATGGCGTAAAATTTATTATTTCTTCTTCTGGTAGCAGCACTTCAGGTAACGTGACTAACTTTAAGTTTATCTACAATGACTGTTCTGCATGGGAGCATTGAAGTAAAGTGAACTTAACCTTGTTTTATTGGAAACTTCAGTAGTAAAACTCGAACGACTAAAGGTCAACGGATATATCTATATTTAGTTCGGTTAAATTATTCTGGGACACGAACATACTGAATGAAATTATTCTTTCTCCGTATTAACTACGGTGGTTTATCAGAGTTAAAACAAAAGCTACAGTTGTTTATTAGAGTTGAGATAACGAAAGCACTGGTGTTCTTCAGAAGTACAAATTAATATTTGTGAGTACGAAAATGTATAGTTTACGAGTGTATCTTATACACGGCACAATGTCCGAGTAAAGAGTTCCTATGGGGGAAACCTCCTCCCGAAGGGGCCCGGCCTGTGCGCGGCTCCGAAAAGTCTTAGCCAGCTCTCTCATTATGTAAGTCGTAAGTAGCGTAAATCTCTCTCTCCCTCTCTCTCTGTTGTGAAGTTCATTAAGTATTGGGTTAAATGTATTATAAGTGCACATGAATATTTTCTATTAGAGCTCCAGTTTGAGTAAATTTGAGTATAATAACATATATATTGATGGTATTTATCAGTGCTTCTTGCTATATGTGTTTAAAGTTCAAGTGATTTCATTGGTAAGGTTGCCATTTTACGAAGATTGTTTGAATAGCATCTATAGTTCTCCAAAGTTTGTCCACCTTCGGGTTATCATATGTTACAGTAATGAGTTGAACGTTGTTCCTCTGCTTAGATTACTGGTGCTACGTGCTGTTGAATTGCTGTTTGGTCAGTAACTGTCTGTCTATAAGAAAATACGTATATCTCGTCCATTCGTCCAATGTTGTCTAGTTGATATATACACAAAGTCTCATCCAACTGTCGTCTACGAAGTGTGTTATATACTATCGTGTCTATTGTCTACCTAATCCAGATTGTCTAGTATTGTCTATTATTACTGTCCACCTAACTTGTCCGCCTGGAAGGGAACATTATTATTACTAAACTTCCGAGTCACTAGTTGCTGTGTCTGCCCAGTGGATGTTCGGCTGTACACTTTATTATTTGAGTTGCTACGGCATATTAAGTTATGCGAATTGTGTGAACAGGAGTTCTATTATGCTGAAGTGGTGATTAAGACGTCAGGTGTACTATATTTGACTTCGTATAAATTGTATGACATTATAATTGATAGTAAAATGCGCCCATGGTTGGAGCTGCCGAACGGGTATGTCAGTAAATATTACCTCCGTTCCTATATTGATTGCTTTTCGGCACCTGAACTGAACCGGAAGCGGTAACACTTCTTGCAGCTGACGCTCGCGCAGACGAGAATCCCTCTGTTCTGTTATTATGTCGTACCTATGACGAGTGATATGAAGTCCTTAAATGTTATGTAACTTTCTGTGACGGCAATACAGTTGTTTCTCTTATGTGGTGCGACGAAGTGTCAGGTAACTGTTGCTAACACCAACAGTACAATTTACTTCAACTATTAGTTTATTGGCCTATTATGGATGATGAACAATGACGAGTTGATAATGGTTGATATTGTAAACAATTTGGATATGAGATTGACAGACAGAATTCTAAATGTATTCTCTTGAGATTTTTTTTCTTTTCAATGTTATGATACTGTAATGAATACACTGGCACCTTACGTTAATTGTAGTAGTGTGGTTAACTATCACACCAGTCTGAGTTGAAGCATTGTTAATAAATCGTATCTGAAAATGATTTTTTTTTCAAAGTATTTAATATAACTAAGGTAAAATATTCATATATATATATACATGTTTAAGTAGAGCTTTATTAAAGGAGTTGAGTGGAGCTATTACTCTCTCTTCTAATCTGCATCCACCGGAGGTAAGTTTCTGGTTCTTCATTCTTTTTGTTTCCGTTTTCGTTTATGATTTTTCCGTTGCGCGATAGATTTCCTTCTCGATTCCTTTCGAGGTTGCTAGGACTTCGAATCAGGCATCAAGAAGGTGAGTTCAAGGGAGGTGGTCGTTACGTATTGGCAAAAATCAACGTCCCTTGAACTAGGCTTTAGATTGTAGCAGTTGTTACGCATATGGCGGAAAGTTTATGGCCCTTTCTTGCCTATCGAATAGATGTGTGCCGTGTGACGAATGAATCTCACATCGAATACTTGTAGTAAAGACTGTTTAAGATGCTCTTTTACTTGATGGATTCTTTATAATTTTATGTAAAATGTAATAAGTACTACGAAGACTTAAATCCCCGATATTCATTTTGAAACACCCTGCATTTCTCACCAATAGTGTTGGAACTAAGATGTAGAAAAGGAGAGAAAATTTTCTTATTAAGTTATTGTTTACAACAACGATATTATTATTAGTTGAGATTGTAACTACAACAACATGGGTTAGTAGTCGAAAAAATGTAATCGAATGTACACTCGTAATCCTTTCGGACCCAGGTAGCCAAAGTGGCATACACGGGTGTGTCACTTTTTTAATCCGCTTCTGTGTGGACACTAATTAAGATATCGGGATATTATTCTTGCCAAATATCGTTGGACCATAGTTTATCATATCATTTTCTTTTTCTTCTGGTGTCGAATTTCCTTCTCAAATTTTAGTCTAGTCAAAAATTCGAGAATTTTCTAGTTTCAAATTTCCTTTACTTCTTTTTTCGCTGTTGCTTCCTTCGTTGTAGGAAGACCTCTTAAGACTTGCCAGGTAGATACCTCGAATGGATACCTAATTGTTGACACCAATTGGACGGGCCTGCGCGCAGTGTTGCGAATTGGGGAAGTTAAAATTTTCCTAAATTTGGGCAAAAATTCGAAATTTTTGTTTATAAATCCGTATCTATACATCCGAGTGTAAGTCAACTTACGCCAATCGAACATTTGTTCTTACTTAACAAACGCAAGTACAGATGGTTACAATGGGGTAATTAGGGAGCGCACCAAAAATTCGTATTTAGGTTCTAACCCTTGATTATTCTAGTTTTTCCCTACTTTTCTGTTTACCGTAATATATTTTTGGTATATAAGCTTTGTTCCTTAAATATCGCTATAATACTTGTAGGATATCAGTGGTGTATCAGTGTTTAATTTAAGATAGTTTGCGTCTGTCTGGTAGCAGTTTTGCCAGCTACAGAAAATTTTAATTCCAGATTTTAGGGGGAAATTTTGGGAAAATAATCTGTTTTGTCTCTATAATTTCCCTCTTGTTGGCTACATCGGAACACACGTACCAGTATCTGAAAGTATCATCTTTGCCCTATACAATGCACTATAGAAAGTTTCAATAGGATAATTAGGGGAAGTACAGTTGAGGTTTACAGTAGACCTTGTTCTCTAATTCGAAAGATTGCTTGTGATTTTTAAAGGTAGAATGAGATTTTTTATTGACATATTTACTTTATTAGATATTGTCGCAATACTTGTAGGATATATTAGAAGGATACCAAAGCTTATTTTAAGATAATTTATGTGTGTCTGATAGCAGTGTTGCCAGCTACAGAAAATTTTAATTCCAGATTTTAGGGGCAAATTTTGGAAAAATTCCCTTTTTTGTTTCTATTATTTCCCTCTTGTTGGCTACACTCGAACAAACATACCATTGTGTAAAAGCCTCGTCCTTATCCTATACAGCGCACCATAAAAAGTTTCACTAGAATAATTAGGGGTAGTACAGTTGAGGTTTATAATAAACTATGTTCTGGAAATGGTAAGAAATTTGATGAATTTCTGAGGTAGAATGAGAATTTTTTTAAAAAAAATTTCATGCTTACTTTGTTAGATATCGCCATGATAATTGTAGGATATATTCTTGGAGTACTACGGTTTATTTTCAGATAGTTTTCGTCTGTCTGATAGCAGTGTTTCCAGCCAAAACAATTAATTTTTGATTTTAGCAGAAAAATTCGGAAAATGTCCCTTTTCCCCTCTATTATTACCCTCTTGCTAGCTACATTAAAACAAACGTACCACTACCTGAAAGCTTCCTCTTTGCCCTAAAGAACGCACCATAAAATTTTCAATAGGATAATTAGAGAAGCTGTAGCCCCGGTATATCTGTTGATGTTTGCTTCTGGCGTAAAAAGTGTCAAAATTTCATGTGTATGATGACAGAGAATTTTTTCTTTCCCACTTTGAATGGAAGCCAGCGACTTCAGGATTTCACTGTACCTTGTCAACACACCAAAGAATGTTTTTAGGTGACTTGAACCCATATAGCAGCAGTGGTGCTAGATACAAAAAAATTTGAAATTCGGTTAGGCATTTTTTTGTAAATTTTCATCCCTACATTTCCCCTAATAATTTCCCAGTCGTTGGCAACACTGCACTGCAACTTACACCAAAACATAGCCTCGTCCATTTTCTAAAAAACAAGGCCTTAACCATATCAATCGAATGAATAGTTTTTGAGCCATACTTCACTAACTGAAAATGTAGGAAAACGCTAAAAATGACCTGGATCCGAAAGGAATAATCACATAATTTTGCTCATATAAGCACAAAGAAACAAACGATTTGTAAGATACGAGGGCTTCGACTCAAGTTCCGCTGATTATTTCAATAATCTGCAACATAAATCCATAAATAATAGCTGCCAGAAAAAAAAGACATTTAAAAAAAAACATGAAAAAGAACGATGTTTTTTATTGAAAAAAAACTTCACAGAAAAAAAACGTTTTTTTACAACACTAGAAGTACCCATATTAAACATAGACATCAATTCGTTGAATTTGAAAGTGAACTGTAGTTCCGGAATAGGTAGCATGAAGTTGTAAGTTAAACAGTAATTTGGCTGCATACATGATCTGATTCAGATGTGGTTACGATCAAAACGATGAATGTTTTGTAAAGAAACAGTAAGGAAACGTAAAAGGTCTTACAGTTGCTGGATCACGTAACGAATTTGCTGGCGGTGTTGGAGTGTCAACAGAACGTATCGATAGAACAAGTTCTGGCTTAGCTGGATCGGGTTTAGGCTTAGCTGTGCACTTGTAGTTATAAGTAGGGTGCATTTCAGAACATCGGTCACAATGTGGTGGATCTTAAGATTAGGACAGCTTTTTGTAGGATATTCCAGTTAACAGTAGTCAAATTTGATGGTATTTGGACACTCAGATATCGGATTGGAATTGCATTGTTGACATTTCTAACCGGCAGAGGTGCTGGTGTGCGAGATGGTTCCACTTTATAACGACACCGGTATATATATGCACCGTGGATAAGAAGTTGGTCTATCAATTGTTGTTGATCAGTAAGAACTCGAACTAAGTATGTTTGACCCTGATTGTTCTTAATACGTATGCACCGCTTGACCGGTAGTCCTTCTTGATGTAATTCAGAGTAGATTTCCTCATTGGTGTAATCGGATTCTCCGCCACGAATGACAACTGATAACATTGAGGACGCCGTGGTGGAGGTGGTGTTTTCCGTCCCCTTGAGCTCAAAGTTGATATTTTTTATTTCAACCCAAAAATTTCGAAAGTAGCTTTGTTGCGGACGTCAGTGGCGAAGTTTGGATAGGTCGATTTCAGGATTATGCCACGACGCGTCTTGATGATTTCTCGTATTTCTGGACGAGGAATACACTTTACAAGTCGCTGAAAGACAGCGCGCACTGTGTCGTATTTTGGATCATAATCAGTTAACAAGAAGTGATAAATTGTTTCTTGGTAGAACAATAGTTGATTTTTAGCAGCAGTGGATGTCCAATTCATATTAGTGCTGATATTATTAGCAGCAGTAGGATCTTTGATTAGTGTAAGGCGTTGTTTCTTAGGATCTAATGTTTGCTCGCCATCAGAAAGAGATCTCGAGCGACTTAATTGTCCGTTAGTTACACATGTGTAGAAGGCCGATGTCCTTCTCCATCATCTGCATATCGAAATGCAGATGAGGGGCACATTTGCATATGGATATGTAAATATAATGGATTTTGTGGTATAATTAATTGCTTAACATTAGCATATTCTGTGCATATTATTTCAATATTATTAGTAATGAAGTGTAAAACACCTAGCATAGTACGTAAATATTAATACAATATTGTATTATATTGTATTTATATCATTTTTTGTTTATTTCATTTATAGGAATTATATAGTGTATTAATGGGTTGCATAAAATTACTGCGTCATTGCATAATGTATAGTTTACAGGGGATGATGGAAGAAATAATATTAAAAGTATATATGGAGGATTATTTAAATAGGAAATGAGCAGATTCTATAGGAATCATATATGAATTTCAGAACGCTGGAAGAGAGCGAACGCTGAGAGAAGTTTTTTTTTTCCCGACTTGCTGTCGCCTAGACTACATGATGTGAGGTCTCTCACGACTCACCATGGAAAGAAATCACCAGAATAGGAACTAAATAAGCATCGTTATATACAGGAAGTAGCCTACGGACTTCCTTGGTGAAACTACACTGAGTTAGATACAGTGTGTTGAAACACAGGGTTTGTATTGTTTCAAATGCCATAAACTTTTTCGCTTCTACATGCGAAATTTTAGTTTTCTATACGTGTGAGTTCCAATGCAGTGTAGCCCAAGCGTCATTTCCTCCCCCTTGCTCACCAGAGACCAGTAAACCTGGCTAGCGAGCCTTTAGTTAGTTCCCGAAATGCAACACCAATTTGAAAATGTATACTCTGATTTGACTTATTTTCTGTGTTTTATATTAATATTTACGTACTAAGCTAAACACGTTCTTGGAAATACCGCATAAAATTCTGATTTATTTTATCAGCGTGTTTCCCTTATCGAACAAGACACTTGGATCTTGTATTTGTGAAAAATAAATAATTTACAAAGATGTTTCCTCAATCTCTCTCCAAGCAAACATGGCTGCATTAGTAGCAGACAGTTTTGAAAGACAGCCACAGGAATTGGGTGTACTGCTGTTTCTGAGAGAGATGACAGTTCATAAATTGTATAAATATGTATTCTTTGTATATTTTCCTTTATTTTGATGTATAATAACATATGTTTCTCTATTTAATTCATGTGTAACAAGTGAAAAATAACAAAAGTTGTGTTTAAAACTCTCATAGTTTCTGCTGGGAGCAAAAGCTTCCGTGTTGACCGTCCTTGAAGAAGGGGCAGCACATGTCAGCAAAGAAAGGGTGAATTTGGCTACGGATGGTAGCTGAGAATGTGTATTGGGAGGACGGACCACCCACAATATCGCCGCAAGGCAGAGAACCCTTTGTCATAGGTTTCTTGCGGAAGCGAGTTTCTTCGTTTCCTTGTTTTAGGTATAGACATATACTCGTTTTCATGAGAGAACGGGGTAGTTCAAGCTAGAATCGAGAGGCGACAAGATATAGTTTTTCGTTTAGAAGGAAGTCACCTGACTTCTCTTACAGTGAGTTTTGATACCCGGGACAAGGTGAGAACAAAGTGTTTCCGGTTCCCCTGGATGGTCCTGTGAACAACTGTATACGCGAGTGTGTAGAACTCAGTTTTCTATATGAAGTTATAATCATTTTACAGAATGTGTAAGATATGCACATATCTGTAGTACATACGTCACAGTGGTGATTATTGAATCTAGTGGAAATATGAAAGTAAACTTTTACGTTCAGTGAATCTTCACTCATTCTCTGAGTGCTACGGACCCTCAATAGAGACCACGTAGTTTGAATCTCATTGAACATCCCATTTTTAGTATGGGAAAACCCAGTTCTTCCAATATGGGAGAAATACATAACTTAAGCTATCTCAAGTAGAGATAGTAAACATAGGCCAGTAACGCCTTTAAGCCGTGCCTGTCCTTGGACATTTTGAACAAGGCTTAATGCAATTATTTTGCTTTGCATAAGTTGTAGGAACAGTAGTGGTAGCTTGTTCTAGACGTGTAGTCCCTGTAACAATACGCGTTGCGTTTTTTGCCGACCATGTGGGCTGATATTAAATGGAGATGGTTGAACAAAATTCTGTTGTCCGGGAGCATTCCCTGCGTCCGCGATAAGGATGAAGAATACTAAGGCTGAAGCCCAAACGAATACGATAGAGGACGAAAAGATGAAGTTCAAAAAACAAGGAACCCTTCGAAAGCGATAACTTCCGTCAATTCTCTAAGTGTAGTATTTGTGTTATGATCACAGGTACGTAATGCAATACCTGGTCCTCACTGACACAATAACAGACACAAG
Organism: Thermobia domestica; assembly: GCF_964235325.1. NCBI lineage: Eukaryota > Metazoa > Arthropoda > Insecta > Zygentoma > Lepismatidae > Thermobia > Thermobia domestica. Next base: position 53,243,388 of record NC_137461.1, on the reverse strand, counting down.
AGAGGCGAGATTTCTTGGTAAGGTGGTAAAGCGACTTCAATGCTACTCCAGTACTTGTTCACTAATGTTTCACCTATGACGGTTTTAATTTCTTGTGTTTCATATACAACAATTAGAGTACAATTGTAATTTAATTACAAAGTTTAATATAGAAAAAAATTTTGGAGTGCATTGTACGCACTAGAACAGATTCAATCAGTTACTCAACCGTGTTATAATAAACAAAATATTGCTACGTTCTGCAACCTATGAACAATTTGAAAACTACCTTCGCATCGAATGCTAATAGTTAATGAATATTAATACAGAAAAATATTATTATTATTATTATTACTTCATTTTTCAATTTAAATAGTAGCATGCAACTTTGAGGTTACTTTTTATCCCTCTTTTCAATATGCTTTTAATAGAAATATGTGCCAATGCATTGCGGTATGTATAGGAAAAAAATACGAACTTCCTAAAACGATAGGCTATCAATTTGAATGTTTCATGAAATCCCTTGTACCTCACCGTATCTGAAACCATAATCTGTATATATTCAGCAAAGAAAACTTAATTTTTGCACACGACGCTAGTAGGAAAGATTCTGCATATTAATGTTCTGCCAGAGACACAGTCGTTTCCTCTGCGTCTTAACTTCTCAACGAGATCAGCACTAATTCATGAAGCCTCACACTAACACTGAAATACTCCGCTTATTCCTGACACAAAATTTTTCGATTCAGAGAAAGTGATTCCGTCAGTGTGAAATTGGCTTAGACATTTGATGGCTCGAACTTCTCAACAAGAGCAGTACTAATTCTAAAAATCTGGCACTAATTAGCGCTAATTCCTGGCACGAAAAGTGTTGTATTCTGAGACAGTGGTTGGCTTAACTTCACAAACGTCGTAATGTATTGATAGTGATATAAAACAAGTTAAGTGAACCATTTTATAATAGTGAAATGACTATAGTTCTCACTTTTCTGTTGGAACTTCATCGGATTCCAAAACGGAAGAAGCCTATAATTTACCAAATTATACTTTTGTTATTCTGCTCTCCACATATATTGTTTGTAAATGCTCCAAATATAAGGTGGGACACAAATAAATATTTGGTAATTATATTATTAAAAGCAGTTAAGAATGTTGCAGATTAACTTAATGAGCAATCAATTATCATATTCACTGTTCCACACTTACTTCGCACGCTGTGGAGTGGTAAAAACCTCATTCTTGCATTTCTCCAAATAAATGAATAAACACTAAATAAATCCTGACTCCCTGCACTATTATGTAGGCCTATAACTTTACTTATTCCCTCCTAGTAGAGGTCTACAAAGACCCGCCCGGCCCCGCCTGTGAACTTATAATTGGAGGCTCCACCCGAGTCCGAAATATGTTTCAGCATTTAGGCCTGAGCCCGACCCGAGCACTTGTGATAATCAAATGATCACGAAATAACCCGAATTACAGAAACTTAATTAAATTAAAATTATATTCTTCTTTACAGCCATTAGAAGTTTAATTTTCGGTTTGCTTCGGAAGTTCTCCAGAAAGAACGGTCCAATGAATATTGTTGCACAGTATATTTACAAAGTTAGGCCCAGAAAGGCCAGAGAAATATGGTTGTATATTTAAAAATTTACGTTCTCCCGCTCAGATCCGAAGTGATATTGCTTTGTATTTCCGAGTCCAGTTCACGGGCTAGGCACCAGCCCGTGCAGATCTCTACGCGTGAATAGCTATCAATTAGAACAAAAAGAGAAACAGAATTTCTATTATATTTTTTCAATTGCTATTATGACACATTAAGGTATCTCCTTATGATACAATGAACCTGTAGCTTGTTATTTTAAGGACGAGTATATTGTCTATAATGGAACTTTTGGGAATGAAATGAGAGAGGTGATCCAGAACAAATGCTAAAAGTAGATGCGAACAAATTTTCAATTGTTCTTCCCCTCCCCCCCCAAAAAAAAAAGAATAGAGGAGTTGAGTGTGAGAAAACAAAGACAGCTTCATAGATAGACCAAATTTTGTTTTATTTCGGAGCTTTCTTCTTTCTGAAAAGCATCACTAGAGTACAGTTCGATTATGTCATTTTCAATGAAAAATTATGTCCCTCCAAGATATCTAGTGAGCGCAATATTTGCCCTAAACAATGTAGTAAACACTACTGGATAAGCCTACTGACATTTTGAGTGTTTATAATAATTTTAACCCCATAAGGAACTATTTTGAATCTGGAAATGTGCAGAGTGTCTCATACCGGATATCTATATCTATTAATCTACCTATATATCTATATCTATATCTATATCTATCTATCTATCTATCTATCTATCTATCTATATATATATATATATATATATATATATATATATATATGGAGAGAGAGGGAGAGAGAGAAGCAGAGAGATCTATAGTTACAGATAGATAGATTGATAGATAAACAATCTTTATTGTGTGTGTGCTGTTTTCAAGTGAGTTGCGACAAAGGTATACTAATATAAACTTTTTACACAGAAAATTTTCTGCGGGAGCGAGTGTTTTGCCTCCACGCCTGAAGCGAAGTCGAAGACGGCCTTCTAGGTGGTCCTTGAAGTGCGAGAACAGGAACACGAAAAGTGCGGAATTCCTTCCTGAATCAGCTCCTCCACGGCAGCTGTGTTCAAAATCTGTTGATGCCGTGCTTGGCCAGTCACGGCGCTCCTTGTCGGTGATGTTCTCTCTACCAGCCGCAAATTTTCGACATCATTCCTCGACATGCTGTGGAGGCATTACAGTCTGTCCGTAAACCCCTTCTAGCTGTCGGTGAATTTCAGCCGCGGTTACATATTCAGCCCAAAGAAATAACATAACTGAACTTACTTCTTCGAAAGATTAGTTTTACAAAGAAGTTGCCATTTGTATTTACCTACAACTAGCGCTGTAGCTTATGCATGGCTGAAATTTTGCATAGTTGCCAACTCCATGTTGTAAAATAACCGCTCACTCCTCATTCCTCTATAATATGTTTAACTCCTGAAATATCGGCCCTGTAAATTTTGATTTTTGATCCTATAACTTTTGAACCTTAATTTTTGATCCTCTAATTCCGGAACTATTCATTTCGGAATTCTACAGTGGAATGAAAGGATTGAATCTCTGAAAGGAACCGACTTGACATTGGCGGCATCACAAGGATTCGCTTAGCGGAAGGAAAAGATGAATTTACTCAGTCGAATTGACGGGTTTAAAAACTAGATTTGGTTAATGGAAATAACAAAAATAGGATATAGTTGATTGATTCATATGGATGGAATCGGACAAATCAATACGTCAAAACAGACAGACAATGCACACCAGAGAAGGTGAGAATAAAATACTGAGTATATCTAGAAATAACCAAGGCATTTTGTGATTTTTGTGTCCCTTCTTTCCAATAGATCACAATAACTACTCTACCAAGGTAGGGGGTGAGGAGGGTAGCATTTTATTACAAAAAGAAAGGAAAGCAAGTAACTAGCTTAAAATTTATTTTGATTAATATAATCACTAGAGGGGACAATACATTTTGTTCAGCTTCTCTACATGTCTTGGTAACACTGTTGATAGTAATTGATAGTACGAGTTTGAAAGATACACGGAACATTTGATTTAATGTGTGCGACATTTACAAATCTCTGCTCTTTTATGGAAAGTTTGATCTTGAAAAAAAAGAAAAGAAAATTCAGTAGAGAATATATTGGAAGATTTACAGTAGCGTCATTTTGGGAGAGCGGGGAGGCATTTGGGGAAATCAGTGTTTTAAAAAACAAAATAAAAAAAATAACAAATACATGAAATCAAATATCACCCGATGTATAGGATACAGTCTATTTTCTAGTCTAACAAAAAGTTTTTAATGCAGGCTGTGGTCGACTAGAGCTCGTCATGTACTCTAATGCTTCGGAAACCTCTCTTTTAAAATAATAATAATAATAATAATAATAATAATAATAATAATAATAATAATAATAATAATAATAATAATAATAATAATAATAATAATAATAATAATAAGCCCAGGACGTCCATGTATAACATTGACGGTATTTACGTTTTTTTTATATAATAGTGAATATATTTTGTTTACATTAATCAAACTTAATAGTAGCAAGTATACTTAAATTTAGTTTATTGTGTGTTTGAAGCTCAATATCTCGTTTAAGAACCTAGATTAGGAGACGTGAAATTCCAGGGTATTTTTTTCTTTTCAACGTGGAATCCGAATCTTTGTATTATGTTCACTATGTCATCGGAAAGTAGATAATGAAACAGAATTAATGTTGAAAGAAATTAAAAATATGGTTGTAAATGTTTACTTTCCTACCTACCATAGTCGTGTGTTTGGATTGAGATTACAGCTTGCCTTTCTTTCCTTTCCCTCATTTAGAAAAGTGATCAGCATGTAAGTTCTGTTTTCGCTATGATTAATCTCAGAAGAGAAAAGTCGATTCCATATTTGCCCGTTTGCAGTTCTCAGATTTGTAAATATTGTCATAAAGAAGCACACTATTTACCGCAGACATAATTTTTATATAATAATTTTAAAAAATAAATTCATAAAGTTTTTTTAAGAATATTAAGAAAGACAACTAAATTTAGAATTACAAAATGTATTTTCTTTCTACCTTCTTTTTCCTTTCATTTTTTGTTGTTGTTGTTATTGCTGTTTTTGTAACCACCAAACCAGAGATGTTCACAAGGGCGGATTATGACGCTAATTGGGTCATCAAAATTTTAAAGGGAAAGGAAATCGATTGAAGTGATGAGTCTTAGGTAAGTCCAAAATCAAATACTCGTATTGTTCTTTTGGGTACGAATATGTTAAGATAATTTAGGGAATGCGTTAGATGCTAAAAGGAGATCGACCCACTGCTCCAAAATACTTGCATCATAAGTCTCACAAATGATGGTGAGAACGGTGTCGAAACCATTGTTTTTGGTTCCATATTTTTAAAATTATCATTATTATTATTATTATTATTATTATTATTATTATTATTATTATTATTATTATTATTATTATTATTATTATATTTATATAGCAACATCAATGATTAAATTGGATTTCTCTTACCATAGCTTAAACTTTCAAAATAGTCGAAATTTCACGCTACCGTGCAAATATTTTAGCTGTTTAAAATCAGTTGTCCTCTTTACTTTGTGGTCTTATTAATTTATTTATTTTTACATTTGCTTATTTAGTTACGTTGTGATATGTCATTTACGAACAATGAGGTATTTCTATTATCATATGTCGTCATATGAGGTTAATTTGACAAGATATCGCGTAGAGGAACCAAAGATCCCAGATATTTTCAGAAATCAACAGTAGTTTCGTGCTTCTGAACTATTCTGTAAAGTTATTTGATCCATCTGTATGTATATCGTTTCTGTCTTGTAATCCTCTTAAAGTTATCCTTTTAAATTAAATTCCTTTCTAATGGAGACGAGGTTCATGTTTTCTGCTTCAGACTGGAGACAGAAAATCAAGTCTTGAACCTTAAGATAGGGTCTACCGTACAATACATTTATGTTATTATTTCATTCTCTTTCAGTATTATTACTTCCGTCTCCGTTTTTAGTTATATTCATATATCGACAAAAGTACGTTCTAGTCTAGTCATTCCCGCTGGTCTAGTGGCTAGAGCGTGCCTTTGGCAGATTAACTTTTTGTTCGATTCCCAGTTGGAGAGCCTTGAAATTTGAACAAAGTAATGGTTCGAATCAGTGATTTATCTACACCCCCAGCACCCCGTAAAATTTTCGGACACCCTATAAAATTTTCTTAACTAGGGGGGTGCAATATTAAAAAGATTCTTTCTTGCTCTGCCTAAAGCTTTCCAGGACTAGAAAATGCTTTAAATGATCTTAAATGATCGTTCTGTCTAATCTTTGGAGACAGGGAATTCTATGCGAGGAGGAAATTTTTAGAGAAATGCAGCACCAAAGAGCTTGACTCTTAGCTTCTTTGTGTGCAGATAGGAACTCATGTATAAAGTGGCTGTACCAACGAGTGCGGGAACCAAATCCAAGCGATCAAAATGTAAGGAAAATTCTGACGAAGGAAAACTCCAAAGGACAAAATCACAGGAATGTATATTGTATGTATCAATGCACACCCTATATGATTATTTTTCTTTCCTTCTATTACCATGTATTCTAAAATGTTATCTGTATTGTTTCAACTGAAATAACTTTTTCTTTCTTTTCAAATACTGAAAACATATAAAATGCGTAAACAAGTTAAATAAAAAGGCAGATTAAGTTTAATTACTTTCACACATACCAATATGAAAACTTCTGGGTATTTCTATTTTTTATACCTTTAATATATTTTAAATACGTTTAGCATATTACAGTAAGACCATTCATTTTAATTACGAAAAGTAACTGTGATGCTACTTGATTTTTAAAAAGTCGTTCTTGTATGGTAGAATATAGCAATCTTTTATTTTGAGTAATCTATAACTATTTATTTTAATTCTGAAATACTGATCAAGATTTTTTTAAAGCAAATATCAAAATGTGAAATATTTACTTACTTCAACAATCTTACGTCTTTTATTGGGTTTTCAGCATTTTTTAAAAATGCTATTTCCGTAAAGTGAAGAATTTCAGATAACATTTTAGATACATAATAGCTGAAGAAAAAAATAATCGTTATTTTATTAATCTGCGCCTATGATTCTGTCGCTTGAATTTAGTCCGTTTTGTCTGAATTTTCCTTCGGGTTTGTTCTCTTGAATTTTCTCCTGCATTCATAGTAATGAATTTTGTAATTCTAACATATGCTGTGAGAAGAATAACTATTCTTCTTTTTAAATTTCGTCATAAATTGTAGATGTTATTCTTGTTGTTCTTCTCGGAAAAATGATGAGGAAATAGTTTTTATCAGCAGTATTATTCACATCTACTTTGGTAAAAATGAATGTAATATTTAAAAAATACCTGCGGGCAAATGGAAAATTGATTGATTCAGTTGCAAGAAAGCCGTTTGGTATTGTAACTGAAACAAAGATAAAATTAACTTAATTCAGAATAATATCAAATCATTTCACATCAAGATTTTATGCACTTTTTCAGTAGTTCATCTCTAAAATGCTAAGAATCGCAGTACGTAAAAGTGCCACAGTTCACATCCTCAAGACATGTTTGGGCATATATTAAGTAAACAATGCAAGAGAATGCATAAGGCGACTCTTAAGAAAGAATATTATCAGTGTTCTACATCACAACTCCTTTTTCGACATCACCTTATGCCTATCAGCTGATTTCTCTTATTTACATAATTCTATACTATATGCAATAGTGTCATATATACTTCTATTTTCATATTTGTCAATGTAAATAGCAGGAATACAAAATATCAATATCAGTATCGAAATACTTGATTATTTTTTGTACTTTCAATCAAATCAAAAGCACAGATAATCGGAGATACGGGCGTCTTACGCATCCCTTTACATATTTTGCTTAATATATGGCCAAACATTTCTTGAGGATATCAACTGTGGCACCTTTCACGTACTGCGAGCAGTGGAGGTTTTAGCGAGTAGGCCGGGTAGGCACGGACCTACCTAAAAAATTGAAAAAAATATTTAAACACTAAAAGGTTATACAAAAATCACGCTTGCCCTTAAAAAGGATATTAGGTTGAGTCCATGCACCCCCATGATGAAATTTGCGTACGATAGTGGGATGAATAAACAGGAGACAACTCATGAAGTTTAACTTACTTTCTGAGGTTATCAAACTGCCACGTGGTGATGCATTAAATCGCGTAGACTAACTGTCTAAAACTTGTGTATTCACTGTCGAGATAATAAGTTCATTTCGGGTTTTTATCTTTATTACATTCAATGATAATTGCAATATTTCGCCTGGAGGACTTTGAATATATGGAGGGTGAAAGCAGTACTGCAGAAATATTTTAAACCACGTCAAGCACGATCGGGGATATGCTCTAGAAGAGGGCTAGACGAAGAAACTTCTCTTGTGGGTCACCCATTCAAATCATAACTAATTCCATTTCTTCACTGGAAGAGGGAAAGGGAAGTCAGCGCCAAAAGCCCCACTACAATGGTTGCAAACAAGTGCTAACTAATAGTCACTGCCAGGTAACACTTTTTGCTTAAAAATAAACTTTTGCTACGAAACTTTAGGGATACTGCACATGATGCGTAAGTTCAAGAAGTAAGAGAAGTCATGGGTCACCAGGAGGCAAATTACTGTACTTTTACGTTCAAGGCCATATATCTGGCAACACTTATGCAATTGGTGTAATTCATATAACAAGAAAAACTATATGATACAGCAAGAGATTGAACTGTCTGTCCGTATCCCGAAATATCAATCCCTCCCAATAAAATAGAATAAAAATCGGAATAACTTATTAGTTAATAAAAGTTGTCTGAAGAGTTTGGCTCAAAATGGGATTCACACTATAGAGCCATATGGGAACTTGGACCCAGAAGAAGGATCGAATTCTTTTTAGGGAAGGCTAGAAACTTGGTATCAGGGGCGGACTGGGATGAACATTTCACTGTGGAACAATTCCACCAACCGGCCCTGATCAAAAGTAGTAGCTCTTTTTATTTTTATTTTTATTTATTTTTTTGTTATCCAATAATATTTTTTATAATTTTATATTTTTAAAGTTGTCCTTAATGAATTAAGGAATATACGCTCTTGTAAATGAAACTATATTTAATTCGAGAAAAGTGCACTTTGTGCTTAGTATTCTCAATGTTTCTTTAGCACACAATCTTCATAATAGTATTAATAGGTATGCTACTGCTTTAAGAGAAAGAATTTTGTGTATTTAGCTTTTTATTATCAACTTCATACAAAACAAAATTGTGAAGTTGGCTGCCTGTTTTATATTTTAGTAAATTTTATTAAGTTTCTTTTCTTTCTTTTTACATTACAGCCCTTGCATGAGTGTTATGCAAAATAAGGAACATTGTTGATTTCGAAAATGGAGGCCTATTACCTCAAGAAAGGAATCAATTTTAAATGGGAAATTTATTATTTTGACTGTTCAATCGGCCTACATTTTAAATAGTTTACAGATATAACCTTCGTCTTTTTATTTGGTCATACTGTACTGTCTAAAAGTCTTCTTGATACCGGCCCCTGTAGAAAGCTCCACTATGGCCAGTGCGTTCCTTCTTGGTATCATACAATATCTTCGAACCATAGTATCAGTACCAGAGGAATGGATCGTTCTTTGAAATTTATTAGAAAAAATCAATTCCAAAGAAGAATACAAAAGTTACTTTTGCAACTTGCAGTAGTAACTACATGTCAAAAAAATACAAAAGTTACTCGAATTAATGAAGCAAAGGCATAAAATACCACAACTGCTTCTCTAAAAATTAGTATCTATTTTCAGTTGTTTGCGCAATGCTAACGATTTTTTTTTTACCCGCTAGCCAAAGTGGCTAGCAACCTTTAAGAGGGTTACGCCCTCTGTGAGGTGAGTGAAGAAAAGGAAAGCAGGTGCAAAGGACAATGGGTGGTATATGTGCTTTATTCAAATTATTTATATCAAATGTCACAATAAATAACAAAAAAAGAACAAAACAACAAAATGAAATAGCAAAACAATAAAATGGAAATAACAAAACTGGATGTAAGGAACTTTGATCCTTACCATTATGAAAGGGATGAAACATACATACATATATAGCAAGTGTTAACTATAGGAAAATATTAATATAAATAGAAAAATTAACGATATACAAAAAGGTAAAAGAAAAGTAATGGAATTTTGATAAGCTTATAATGAGGATGAAGAATGAGGCGAGGTGCGAAGCACAGGACAACACGTGGGTTTTTGTTAGTCAGACAAATGAAACTATCTTCCGCCTAGGGGCAACTCTAGGCAATGATGAAAAACAGGGGAAGCCCAAGTGAGTAGACAAAGGTAATTACTGTGCAGGATATGATGGATGAATAAGTGGAAGATGTTCATGAATAATGTAGTCAGAGATTATGAAAAACGAAGGATCTCTCGGGGGTAAAGTGTAGTGATACAGCGTAAACAGGAGAGATAATGGTGGATGATAATAACGATGTGGCGTGGGATGCAAATCCAGGTATCGCATAGTGTCATAAACTAAAGGGTGTTGGTTTTGGAAACGTTTGTTGATATAGGTGAGACGTAGTTTTTCGATGTAATATTGCAATGTAGGGAAAGTGATGCGTTGGTATAGCTCCTGGGTGGGGCTAGGTAAGCGGATACGGAAGGCTATGCGGAAAGCATGTCGTTCTAGGATCAGAAGCTTTTGATAGAATTTAGATGATGCGGCTATCCACGCTGTGAATCCGTACGTTAAGACTGGCCGTAAGAAAACTTTGTATGTATTTAGGATTGTCTGTGCCTTAAGTCCCCATGTCGTACCAGTTAAGCGTTTCAACAAATTCAGTCTATTGTAGGCTTTTGCTGTGATAGTTGCTAAGTGTTTGTTCCATGTTAAGTGATGGTCGAAAGTAATCCCAAGATAGGTGACGGTGTTACTAAGGCGTATAGGTTCGCCATCTACATGGAGTGCGATATTGCGAGGATTTCGACGGACTTTTGATCTTCGGCGTGGTGGTAGAAAGACTATAGCTTGAGTTTTAGCCGCGTTTATGGTTAATTTCCAACGAGTACACCATGAGGTGAAGCGATTTATTGCAGTCTGTAGAACTGAATTTATTTGTTGGATGGTGTTACACAGAGCAAGGAACGCCGTATCGTCGGCATATTGAAATAAATGGATTCCCTCTGGAAGCCGAGGCATGTCCGCAACATAGAGCAGGTAAAGTAATGGGGACAAGGCCGATCCTTGTGGTACGCCTGAGAGGAGAAAAATAGGATGTGACAGACTGGAGTTGACAGAGATGTATGCGAGGCGGTTTGAAATGAAGCTGTAAATGAAACGAATATATACTATGGGAAGCTGTAGAGTAAGGAGTTTGTATAGGAGACCATTATGCCAGACTTTATCGAAAGCTTTCTCTAGATCGAAGAGTACCAGACAGGATGGTTGTACGGAATTAAAGTGCTGAGTGATAAGTGAATTAAGTCGAAGAAGCTGATCATTTATAGAGAATGATGGCCGGAAACCGGCTTGTGTGAAAGGGAGAATATTGCGATCGGCCAAATAAGTATGCAGTCGTTTAACTAAAATACGTTCCAGGATTTTGCTAAATGTGGAAGTGAGTTGTATGGGCCGGTATGAAGCAACATCCTGTGGTGGTTTATGGGGCTTGAGGAACATGAGTGTCTTAGAAGTCTTCCAAGAGGTCGGAAAATGTCCAGTACGGAAGATAAACGTATAGATATGAGCAAGTAAGATTAGCAGCGTGAAAGGACATTCCTTAATATGACGGTATGTGATATTGTCTAATCCAGGCGCTGTATTGCGTTTGTTGTGAACGATTGTAGTGTTATCCTGTACTGTAATCGGTGCCGTTATAGGTATATTGGCGTGAAGTTCATGATTATTACTGGGCTGGAATTGTGGTGATGAAGTGTTAAGTCGGTCAGCCACATGAGGGGTGTTGCCCATGATGGTAGGTGTGAATATGGTCTGTAGGTGATCAGCAAAGGCGTTTGCTTTGTCAGTATCAGTATTTGCTGGTATGTCACCTAGTAAGAGAGGGTATTTTGGTTTGGAGAACTTGCCACAAAGTGCATCGAAACGTTTCCAATACTTGCTCGGATGGGTAGTGTCTGAGAGATTATTGCAAGCCTTAATCCAGCAACGTAGTTTATAGGCCTTAATATAGTTATGGACCATACGCTGTAGTTGTCGGTGGTGACGTAATGCCTCTGGATTGCGAGTATGGAGAAAATCCCTGTATGACTGACGTGATCGCTTGATCATTGTGAGGTATTGTGGAGGAAGGTGAGGTGTGTTCGAAGTAGATGTAGAGGTCGGGATGTATAAGTTACTTGCTTCTTGAATGGCATTGGTGATTTTCTCGACTGTAGTATGTAACTCATCTTCGGTGGTAGGTTCCGTGAGATTTATGGTGCGGCGAGAGATGTGAGAGCGATATTGGTCCCAATTTGCTTTGTCAAAACGCAAGCTAGTCCGTGGCGGTAGTGGTGAACGAGTGTCGTTTTGTGCACGTGATTGATAGGTTAATTTAATAGGTGCGTGGTCACTTCCAAGGAGATCAAGAACTTCAACGGTGCAGTGAGATATGATATTACTTGAAACGATAACAATGTCAGGTGTGGTATCTGAAATTGGGCGAGTAGCTTGAGGGAGATGAACAATAATGCCAGTGGTATTAGCCGTGATGAAGTTCTGAAGAGTTGTTCTTTCCTGATTGGTGCGGCTGTGCATATTGAAATCGGCCATGATGAGATATGAACGGTAGGTGTTAGAGATATATTGCACAAATTGATATGGAAGGGGGTGGCCGGGTCGAATATAGATAGTAGCCAGTGTAAGGACGATATTTTTGAAGTAAACTGTGGCCAGGAGGTATTCTGGCAAGGGTGTTATATTGTAATGATGCTGCCGAAAAGGTAAAGAAGGTGATAAACCAATGGCTACTCCTCCATTGACTCGGAGTGCCGGAACAGTGTTTTCTGCATGGATCATTGTATAATGTGGTATTCGGCAGGAGTGAGAGGAAGAAAGAAAGGTTTCGTTGAGTAAGAATGCCGTGACGTGCTGTTCAAGAAGAAGTTGCTCAAATAAAAGTTTGTTTTTTGGCAGAGAGCGTATATTGAGAAACACAAATGCCAGAGCCATTGTAAGAAAGAACTTAATCGACGGATGAGCCATGGGACTTATAAAAGTGGACAGTATTACCAGAATAGGTGGCAGTAAAATTAACGTGAAAGGTAGTTTTTGCCGCTAGTATAATTTGCTGAAGGATGTGAGGTCTGATAAATGGATGGATGTTTTGTAATGCCAAGGTTAAGAAAGTAAGAAGCTGATCCAGATTGACAGGAGAATCGAGCGGATGTGGTGTATTATCCGGTTGGGCCGGAGGCCTCAATGGAACGATCAACTCAGGACGTTCCTGAGCAGGTTCTGGTTTCGCTTTACACCTGTAGCTGTATGTTGGGTGTTGTTCATTACACGTAGCACATTTTGGAGGTTGTGTAAGATTATTACAGGCGCGTGTATTGTGAGGTCCGGCACAGTAACCACATTTACTGGTATTCTTGCAGTCTTGCGTATGATGTGAATTATAAAGCTGACAACGTTCGCAGCGCACTGGCATGGGAGCGGTAGACCGCGAAGGCTCTACACGATGCTTGTGATTATAGATGGAGGCTCCGGATTCTAATAGTTCATCAATCGTGTCTTGATGTGAAGTGAGCACACGGACCATATAGGTAGGGCCGCGGTCATTTCGAATCCTAATTATTTTGGTGATCGTGTGTCCTTGGAGCGTCAGTTCTTCTTGTATCTCTTCATCCGTATATGATGGATCAACTCCACGTATGACCACTGAAAGTAGTATTGGTCTTCTCGGAGGTGGAGGTTGTTTTTGTCGAGGTGCGTTGAGTGCTTCCAACTTCGCATGTTTGCCAAATATGTCGATCGGCACCTTGTTCTTGATTGTGCTGTATAGTGTTGGATCCGTTGTCTTCAGAATAATGCCATTTCTGGTGTGGATAATGTGAGCAATGGATGCCCGTGGTAGGTACTTCCGGAGTTGAACTGCGACCATCTTTGGGGTGCTGAATTTCGAATCGAAGTTGGTGAGTAGCATGGAATGATTAGCAATTGGTTGACGGTTGTCGGCGCTGGATGCTGGGTCCCCGATGTCCATTCGGCCAGAATCTGATTCTCTTGATGAATCTAGATGGTGCTTCTTTGCAGGAGGAGATCGTTGCAGACGGTCGGCGTAGCTGACACTCTTGTCTGATTGCGGTGACCGTGATCGGATGGAGGCTTGAGATGCTGCAGATGCTAACGACTCGATGGATCCTATGGAATCTGTCCGTTGATGTTGGGTCCTAGTTGGCTTCTGAGGACGAGCTGAAGATTGGTCCTTACGTGGTCTCGTCTTGGTAGAGCTCTCGGATGGTCCGTTAACGACTTGCGGAAGGCCTTGGTGTTTTCCCTTAATCTTACGACCACCGACTGAGCCTGGGTCTGCCATGAGGAAATCCGTCCGTGGGCGGTTGCCCAAATCAAAAGGTGAATTACGCCTATAGATGTGTGATGAATGATTTGAGCAAATAGAGTGTAATGGTGATGATGTGTGTCACCCTCCAGCACTGAAAAGCGCTGTCAATCCTAGAGAGAGCGTATGCGTGCTGGTCTCGACTGTGCGTGTGCAACACAGTGTCCTCGAAGGCACGTTAACACTTCCCAGCTAGGCTAGGCTAATACAAAAGGCAGCTATTGACGTATGGTACGTCAAGCTGATAATTGAGTATGCAATGCTAACGACCCCAACGCTACCTCAGTCCTTACAGTTTAATATTTTGTCTACGAATGTTTCAGTTTCTTGTGTGCCATTAACAACAATTTCGGTCTATTCATAACTTATTTACAAAGTATAACATATAAAGTATAAGCAATTAAGGTCGATATAAGTACTGTAACAGGTTCACTCAGTTACTCAACTATTGTACAATGTTGAAAAAGTAGCTTTGTCCTGCCACCTATGAACAATTTCTATACTAAATACACATTGAATGCTCATACGTAAAAAGCATCAACACGGAGAATGTCGTTTAATTTTTCACCTTCACTTAAATAGTAGAACACAAATTCAAGTTTCCAACGCTCTCTTCAATAAGGTTTTAACAAAATAAAAATAAACACTGCTACATATAGATGTGTATAGAAAATATCGTGAAATCCCTGAAACAATATCAATTTGGGTATTTGATGAAATTCCCTGTACGGTACGTCACCGCATCTGAAAGTACAAATTGTCAGTGTTGCCAACAAGTTGATCCAAAAAGTCGCTAAATTGGAGATGAAATGACTCCAATTTTGGGTGAAAAGTCGTTAAAAAAATTTCGTGGAATTTTGCCTCTTTCACACGTATATACATATATGAAAGACTCAAAGACTCATATATAGCTAACAATAATTTCACTTTTATATATTTTTAACTTTATGATCAATTTTGCTTCAACAAAATCAAAAATAAGTTTATAAAAATGAGCAAAATTAAAGGTCTAGAAAAAGTATTGGGTTAAAAGGTCTACTTACGCTTCTACAGATAATCTGTTTGCTATCGATAATGTACTATTGGTGCCTCTAAACGGAATCTCTGTAAACCAAAGGACATTAAAAGCTAGAGTTCGTCCCTGTTAGAAGGTAAGAGATAACATCAAACAAAGCGGGAACATAGAGCTAAATGTTATGTACTTTCCCAGCTCGTCAACATCTACACTGAGTCAAATAAGCAAAAGGAAAATAAACATATATCTGAACTGATTCGAGTTAATAGTACTTATTTTTATGACAAGTTGTTCACAGCGCAAAAGTCGCTAGATTTGTCAGTAAGTCGCCAAATCGTTATTTCAAAATCACCAAAAAAATCGCTAATCGGAAAAATTATTTTTTGTCGCTATTCTAGAAGGCGAATCCGCTAGATTTAGCGACTTTTCCCCCAAATTGGCAACACTGCAAATTGTATTTATTCAACAAAGCGCACCAAATGTTTAATTCATATACTTAGCCACGTAATGTATCCTGAAGCTGCATTAGTAACTTAGCTTGAAATATATTTAGGGTTTGCAGTTAGATGGCAGCTAATTTTGAATGGTTCTTGATGGATAAACACTCTATAAAGTATCGTCCTCCGAAAAAAAAAAGAAAGAAAGAAAAATAAAAGAAAGCAAAATTTTTGCACATATATTTTCACTTCCGCATTTTCATTAATAACTCAGTTATTAATATATTAATAATATTTCTTAATATTATTGCCCTCCCCATCTTATTGCTTCTATGTGTTTTCCTCAGCAAGGTTATTTTTTGTGCCTACGTATCTAGTTGAATGATATTTTTACCTATTTACATACACCAGCACCGGTGTGACGGAGGTCGAGCCGTGCCATCTCCCAGGGCGACAAGTCTAATGGGCGGCAGAATTTGAAAAGGAAAAGTATACTATCAAAATATAATGCCCACATGGAGAAATAAAATTGTGTTCACCTAAGAATGTAATTGAACTTACTTCACTCTCATTCGAGATAATATTCACTTAGGAAATTCGGAACATTCTCCTTCATTTTCAATTATCAAACTACTAGGTACAGGTATCTCATTCAATATTTTCCTTTCAGTGGCGTAGATAAGATTTTTAGCCAGGGTGGATAGGATTATCAAGATTTCTTTTATATTTTTTTTCTATTCAGCAATATTCTAACGCTCCACTTCAAGTATTCAAAAGGTACACTCCCACTTCAGGCAGGCCGTTCTTGACTACAGCTTGTAGAGACATTTAGGTTCTAGCAGCGACTTGTTAACCAATTTAGTGAGCAAAAACAATACTTTTTCGTTTTGAACAAATTACGTACAGTAATTAGTGATGAGCAAATGCAAGATCAAGACCATACCCGGATGCTCTTGGTCTTGGACTAGGGTGCATCGAATTTCCACTTTTTTAAAATTCAACTTAACCTTAGTGATATTTTTTTGCGAAATGGGCTCCATATAACGTGTAAAAAATTGCAAGTCGATTGGTCAATATCTTTAGGTGCCACCAACGGCCGAAAAGTTTCAAAATTTGTTAAAAAATAATTGTTATTTTAAAAAATGTAAAATATGTATTTTTATGAAATATGGTTATCCTATGTGGTTTTGTTTCTGTAAAAAGTCTATATTTTAGTGAAAAAAAATCAGCTTGATCAGTCAAGTCATTCAGGTGTCACCAGTGGCTTAAAATATGGACAAATGTGTCCCTACTTTTTTCAATTCTTAAAATTAAGTTGCATTTTTTGTAATTAATCTGGGTCGTTAATTAGATGAGAAAGATATTGTTTTACATCTGCAGCTCTTTGCTTATTTCCAAACATTACTGATGAAAATAACCCAAAACTCACCACGAGGAGGTGGCTGCATTTCGAGTTCCGCCCACCCGTATATACTAACGTTGCTTATGGTAGTGCAAATTCATATTGTTACTCTTTCACCTCATTTTTTTTTGTATTAAATTCTGGTATGTTTCTTCTTGATTGTAGTGTTGCTAGGACAAATCTCTGCCGTGCCTTTTGCCCACATACCGCTGATGCCGCTTCTGTCACCAACTTTACCATTCTTTCTACAGCGCGAGTGTGACAGGGTAAGGATGTAATAGATTCATCAGCCGTTGGAGCCGTCTTTACATTTTCTCTTAGCTCCTGCAAGCTCAAGTGTTTTGTCAGTGGTGGCTCCGTCAGCGTGCGTGTTGACCAATTAATTATATCAACATAGTTTGTCGCTTCTAAGTTGATTTCAGGGACGACGAATTCTCGTACCGGTACGCGATCACCAGATTGGGTCGTTTGTCTTGCTTTTAGGACTCGCCTCCAGCCAAGCTCTCGTACTTTGGCATCTTGGTCAGTCAACATTGGTTCTCAGGATGGCCGTACCACGCATTTCTATGATTCTCTGGATCAATTATTTTCCTGTATTTCGCTTCCATGTAGCGAGAACTCGTGATGAGTTGCCACAAATGACGAGCTCCTTCTGCACACGATGGATTACGGATCACAGCAAACCAGAGTGGCGCGTAGACCATCATGATGTACTGGACGATGGTTTTAAGTTCATTCTAGGGGTTCTTTTGTTCCTACGTACAAACGTAAGACTCTATTTGCTGTAGTTAGTCATCTGGCTTGATGAATTTTACCAGGCTTCATGTGAGCTAACCCAACGGGGCATTCTCCTGAAGAAACCGCTTGGCAGATATTCAGCAAATATTTTTGATCCGTGCTTAATGAATCCTCAGTGAAGTTGAGGTCCCAGTCTACTGGAACGGGCTTAAAACTCTGGAGTGGCAACTCTTCGCAGGTCGGAAGTGTTGATCCTATTGGTCCTCTAAATGTATTTCGTCCAGTAGACTTGCCGTCTATAAATTCAATCGAATGTCGAAATGGGAGCTCATTCGTGTGTGTCATACAGACGATTCTCTGAAGGGGTTCGTTCAGGAAGACTTCAATATATGCCATCGCCGACCAGTGTTGGTAGCAGTACCGTCGCAATCCAAAAAAACAGATCGGACAGGGGATATTTTGATGAACAAAGAACTTTGTGATGGCAGCCCATATGCTCTCTCCTCTTCCAGAAGAAGGAGAGACGTGGCCAAGGTAGTAAGATCCTCGCTCCTGTACCAGTACATAGTGATCTTCTTTTTTCATTATTAGGTGGTTGATGCCATTTTTAGTCTCAAGGGTGAAAGTCTGATTCTTTCTTCCGTCGAAGTATAACGTTTTTACTTTGGTCGATTCAAGCGATGTACTCGCCTCAACAACGATGGCGTTTCCTAAGGATTTCTTTTCTCTCCAAATCTTGCTTTTGTCGATCATCTTCTGCTTATGAACTGGGGTAACCAGTCCGATATCTGCCAAAAGCGACGAAGCGATAATTGCGGCCTTGCGGTCTGATATATTACATCTATATACTGCATTAGAAAATGTCTGCAACCAAACTCTCATTTGTTTAGAAGGGCTAGTCTTCTCTCTTTTAAGGGCAGGAAGAAACTCGACAGTGGAATCTGACTCTTCTCCCGATTCATTTTGTAAAGGGACACTATCGTTTTGTCTTCCGGACCTACTAATTTCATTGGGCTTTGGTTGATTTTTCTGACCTCGATTTCTTCGCAATAAATGTTTGGCACGTTTCTGTGTCTCCTTTCTATCAAGTTCTGCCATGCCCATCGGGTGGTTCTCTGGTCAATTAAAAATGAAACTTCCAATTTAGGCACTTTCTTCTCTCTCGCACAAGTACAAGCAACCGGATCGATGCATTTACAAGAAGCGATATCAAACAAAGCTTTGCTGGCGAACGCCTGGAATTCTGCAACATTGGAAGCAAAGGAAACGGGTTTGTCCTTGAACTTTTGCAGCTGACGGACCTTTCTGTGATAATGTAAAATCAATCCTATAACCCGTTGCTCGATCAAAATTACTGCACCGCTGATTGACGCCTTTTCCCAAATTTGAATTACTTTCCTTGCCACTGGATGAGCTAGCACTTTAGCTGAGGGGTCCTTCTGAGATGCTACTTCCCATTTCGTGTTCTCTCTTTCCCTCAAGAATTGCTTAAGAACATCAGTGATTGTTGGAAGCGGACTAAAAGTGAATTCGGCAGGGGATCCAATGACATTATGGACAAAGTTCCTTACATTCAAACGTGACTTCTTTTTAGGTGACATCTTTACGGAGTCTTGATAGTTTATATACCGAAACCAATTTTGAACAGTTAAATACTTTTGTCAACGCAAGACCTCAACAAACTTGCCGCACCATTGGAATGACGAACTTACACATTCAATGTCTGCCAACAAGGACAAGTAGGACGCAATCATTCAAAAACGCACACAAATGCACACGTATTTTCACTTAAAAACAATCAGTAACGTAAACCGTTTCCACATCAAACACCACTTTCCTGTCTAGAAAGCAACGCAAAATTACTCTTAATCTCATCTGCAAACACACTAACAACGAGTCACTTTGTCTTTTCTCGCGATGCTACTCCACTTTTAATTTTACGACAAACTCGCTTTTGGGCGACTTCATTCTTTGCAGTGCAGGTGTTTTATCGAAAGGAGTTTTTTTCAACAAAAATTATCACTTGTTATTTTTTCGCGCTACGAACATAAGCTGGACAACTACCGGTATGTGTCTTATTTGATAACATTCATTCTATTTTAAAGTCTACCTTTTTTTTTTTAGCTTGATTGCCCCATTTCTTACCTAATTAGTTGTTTAAAAGAGACGAAAACTCGACTTTTTTTTTTTTTTTTTTTTACAAAACACTGAATAAAATATATTTTTGGGGGGTTTTGTCCACATTTTAAGACGCTGGTGGCACTTAAAGGACTTGACCGATCAAGCTGATTTTTTTTTTCACGTAAAATATGTACCTTTCTGACAAAAATAACTACTAAGGGTAAAATGTTTTCGTTAAAGTAAATATAGATAATTTGTTTTTAAAAAATGTATTTCTTTACAAATTTTTGAAACTTTAGACCATTAGTGACACATAAAAAAATTAACTAATCGGCGTGCGATTTTCTATATGACATATAGAGACCATTCCGCAAAAAAAATTCTCTAAGAGTAAGCTGATTTCAAAAAAAGTGGAAATTCGATGCACCCTAGTACCCACGCTTCACTACTTATAGGATAAATCACAACGTTTCGTAATCTTTTTACATTTTTTAACAGTTCCAATATCAACTGGCTCCCAAACTGGGGAGCCTACCCTGGGAAGCATGAAAGAAAATCAAGACGGCACAGATTATTGAAATACCATGAATTGCAAAATTATTTTTACATTCTCAAAGTGTCAGATTTATATTCTTTTCAACCAGGAACAGACAATCTTTGTATTGAACAAACTTCCAATTAGATATTGAGATTCCAATATGTATTCTATGGGGCAGAAACATGGACATTACACAAAAGCGATTAAAAAAATTGCAGGCTTTCGAAACGTGAGCACGGAGAAAAAGGGAATTACATGCGCTGAACGGAAAACGAATGTAAAGGTGTTAGAAATAGTAGCAGTAGAAAAGAAAAGAAGAATTTTATATGTAATCTTAAGGAGGAAAAGAAACTGGTTGGGACATTGGCTGAGGAGCAACTGTATTACGAGGGAAGTGCTAGAGGATATGGTGGAAGGAAAGAGAAGGTGGGGGCGAAGGAAACTGCAGTAGAAGGAAGGTGTTAAAACAGAAAATTGCTACGTCACGACGAACAGACTTACTGAGGACCACCGTACATTGAAGCTTCTCAGTTGCAGGAAGTGATCTGCTAATAATGACAGAATAGGTATGGTCAGGCACGTAGCCAGGATTTCGTGAAAGGGGAGTCCGTCACATGAAATACTGTGGTTATCACACCAGGGGCTCGATCATTCTAAACTATTTTACTGGCAACATATATTGGTTCCTTTAGCAAGGATTTGGTAACGGAGGGGGGGAAGCGTAACATGAAATTCTGAAGGCCCAGGAGCTCGATCAGTCTAGACTACTTTATTATCAACATGTATTGTTTTGTTATTACAATAAAAGGCGATATATTGGTAAGTATTTTAATAACAAACTATGAAGAAATCTCGAGTAAAATAAAAAATGTATTGAAAAAGATTTTACAATATTTACGTCCTTCCTCTGTTCATTCAAATATAACAATTTTCCTTTCATTATGGCCTCAACTATTTCAAAAAGTACATATTCACTATTAAAAAAAGTACATATTCAATAATGTCTTGTAAATTATTTTACAATATCTGTGTTTCTATCTCTGTTGAACCACATGCTAACAGAACTTTTTTCCACATAAATTTTTGTTTTTATTATTCCGTTAACTACTGTCTATTCCAAATGACACGTTAAATTAGTAGTAGAAAATTGTGCGACACTGCAAGGATGCGATGATGAAAAATTATGATAAAAAGATGTTCATGCTGTTACACAACAGCACTATGCTTTCGGAAGCTCGAAATCTCCCTGATTAGTAGCAGAAATTCTGAGAATTCCAACTTTTCTAGAATTTCAAATTCCCTGACTTTTCCAGGATATCTCGCTCACCTTGCCACCATATATTACAAGTAATACAAATCTTCCTCATAAAGAAAGAGTAACCAAAAGCTTCCTGTAGTTTTTAATTTTTAACGTTGATCCTTCTTTTTCTCGTTTCGTTTTGTTTCATCCTCTTTGATTTATATTATTTCTGGTCCCGAAGGGGGGAAGGTACGGACCCCCCGGACCCCCCCCCCTTGGCTTCGTCCCTGCTATGGTTTTGATGATATTTCTAGCAAATTTGACCAAAAATTAAAATAATAATGTTTATAATCAAACATCTCAATATCTTAGAATAATTTGAGTGAAAGCTGAAAATTACTCAACTGTCTATGTGTTTTGTGTAAACTCTATTTATATAAATAATTTTGACCTATATTTAAAATACAAATTAAATTCCAAGATATTTGAAATAATTGTATATACAAAATCACTCTCACTTGTGAATATGGATTACTTATTGTTGTATGTTGATGTGTCGTATGCACTGAGAAAAAGAAAAACCTATGTTGCATACTTAAAAACGCAGGTCACATGTGTAAATTCTGTAATTTTTCGATTTAACGTAACATCAAACCAATAACCGAAAAAGTATGTTTTATACGTTCTTTTCGTATAAGTGTTCGATTAAACGTATTTTCTGTACCAACGAAAGAACTGTATACAGACTGCCAGTGCCTCGCATACAAATGAACGTATGTAACATATAGCTGACATATATAACATACCTATATATAATATACGGAAGGCTGTTAGATGACAGATATCCAGCAACGACATGGTGTAACACATAAGCGGGAAAGAGAGCAGTATGTATATAGCATATGGATAACCCTAACGTATGCTCCATACTGATTTCTGTAGTGAATATAAGTCTTCCGTATATTTGTACAATATACTGCTGTCCGAATAAATTATTTTTCTTAGTGTACCTAAAGAGCCTAAAAGTGATATTGATAAACACTTATTCAACGTATAAGTATCCGCCCATGAAATCAAACTTCCGGTCACATGCACTAAGTTGTTGTCAATGTTATGAAAAGTTTATTTCGATATTAATTTTATGAGCACACATTAAAAATTACCAATTGATGTTTGGGCCCCAGATCAAGGTCATACCCATGTAGTCGGCACCTATGTTGTACGGAATTACCGAGCTTCAATACTACATTTCTCTTTAATTTTTAAAGAAGAATCCCACTAATATGTTTTGAAGGCTGAGGAAAACGATGATAATGAGAAATGAATGAAATGGTGGAATGATGAAAGTAGGAGGAAACGGGAAAACTCCGAAAAACACTCAGACCCAGGGACCCGATGCACCAGACGTAAACACTCTACACTGAGCCGGTACTTGTGCAAGACTCTTGCGTAAGAGTCTTAGTCTTGGTCTTGCATGTATGGTCTTAGTCTTGCACCCCGTGGTCTTGGTCTTGGTCTTGCATCGGAATTCCTGGTCTTGCAAGGAGGGTATCCGAAGTGTGAATCTCAGATTTCAAAAATGTTTGTGCAGATCGTTAGGGAGGCTCATGGAATAAAGATCGGCACAACAAATTTCGGCGGAACCCCATAATTGGGTGGGGCAGTGCCCCTTTTCGATTTTCGGGTTTCGTAGTAAAAATCAACCTTTTGATTTGAAACTTGACTTATTGTTGTCGACAATCGTTATCATTCGTCCTCATTTTCGTAAAGATACTTCAATTGTGGGTCGAGGATCTCTGTATGTGTGTGGGGGGTCCCCAGTGACGGCTCTAGAAGGTAAAAACTGGGGGAGGTCGACCCCAGGCTATGATAATTTATCATGAGTTTACTATAAACTTTCAAGAATATATAAATAATAGCTTCAATTATTTTTGTCACTGAAAAATTGGGAGCTGCCCTCGGCCCCGGGCTAGATCCGTCAGTTGGGCCCCCCTCACAAGTGTGATACATGTTGCTCCTTCATTTTGACGAGCTGAATTCAAACATGTCATTAAAAGTTTTTTGAGGAGCACATGTGCAGCACAGGTCTCTACTAGTTTCTGGGATGCCGAATCACAAATTGAAAGATAACTGAAGGGCTGAAGTTTGGCAAAATTCATGCTTACTTTATGTATTGTATATTTTACAGAAATGAAACTGCTCGAAAAAGTGTTCCGCGCAAAGACTTTTGCAGCACCAACTACATTTCAGGAGTGTTATATCTTCGCACTCACCACATATGATAGTGTCGTTTAAGGAAAATGAGAAACTCACTGGATTAACAAATTCTGGCGGCCTCGCATTAGGGTGCATCGAATTTCCACTTTTTTTGAAATCACCTTACCCTTAGTGATATTTTTTTGCGAAATGGCCTCCATATAACGTGTAGAAAATTGCAAGTCGATTGGTCAATATCTTTAGGTGCCACCAACGGCCAAAAGTTTTAAAATTTTGTTAAAAAATAAATGTTATTTTAAAAAATGTAAAGTATCTAGTTTTATGAAATATGGTTATTCTATGTGGTTTTGTTTCTGTAAAAGGTCAATATTTTACCTGAAAAAAATTTCAGCTTGATGAGTCAAGTCATTCAGGTGCCACCTGTGGCTTAAAATATGGACAAATGTGTCCCTACTTTTTCATTTTTTTTAAAATTAAGTTGCATTGTTTGTGATTCATCTGGATCGTTAATTAGATAAGAAAGATTTTGTTTTACATCTGCAGCTATTTGCTTATTTCCAAACGTTAATGATGGAAATAACCCAGAACTCACCATGAGGAGGTGGCTGTAATTCGAGTTCGGCCCACCCGTATATACTAATGTTGCATATGGTAGTGCAAGTCATATTGTTACTCTTTTACCTCAAACTCTTTTTCTTTTCTTTTTTGTATTACATTCTGGTATGTTTTTTCTTGATTGTAGTGTTGATAGGACAAATCTAAGTCGTGCTTCTTGCCCACATACCGTTGATGCCGCTTCTGTCCCCAACTTCACCATTCTTTCTACCGCGCGAGTGTGACAGGGTAAGGATGTAATATATTCATTGCCATTGGAGCCGTCTTTACATTTTCTCTTAGCTTCTGCGGGCTCAAGTGTTTTGTCAGTGGTGGCTCCGTCAGCGTCATGTTGACCAATTAATCATATCACCAATTAATCATCATACACACGAATGAGCTCCCACTTCGATATTTGATTGAATTTATAGACGGCAAGTCTACTGGACCAAATACATTTAAAGGACCAATAGGATCAGCACTTTCAATCTGCGAAGAGTTGTCACTCCAGATTTTTCAGCCCGTTCCAGTAGACTGGGATCTCAACTTCACTGAGGATTCATTAAACACGGATCAAAAATATGTGCTGAATATCTGCCAAGCGGTTTCTTCAGGAGAATGGCCCATTGAGTTAGCTCACATGAAGACTGGTAAAATTCATCAAGCCAGATGGGTAATTACAGCAAATAGAGTCTTACGTTTGTGCGTAGTAACAAAAGAACCCACGAATGAACTTAAAACCATCGACCAGTACATCATGATGGTCTACGCGCCACTCTGGTTTGCTGTGATCCGTAATACATCCTGTGCAGAAGAAGCTCGTCATTTGTGGCAACTCATCACGACTTCTCGCCACATGGAAGTGAATTACAGGAAAGTAATTGAGCCAGCGTCCGTAGAAATGCGTGGTACGGTCATCCTGAGAACCTACTTCTATCAATGTTGACTGACCAAGATGCTAACGTACGAGAGCTCGGCTGGAGGAGAGTCCTAAAACCAAGACAAACGACCCAATCTGGTGATCTCGTACCGGTACGAGAATTCGTCATCCCTGAAATCAACTTAGAAGCGACAAACTATGTTGATATGATTAATTGGTCAACATGACGCTGACGGAGCCACCACTGACAAAACACTTGAGCCTGCAGAAGCTAAGAGAAAATGTAAAGACGGCTCCAATGGCTAATGAATATATTACATCCTTACCCTGTCACACTCGCGCGGTAGAAAGAATGGTGAAGTTGGAGACAGAAGCGGCATCAACGGTATGTGGGCAAGAAGCACGACTTAGATTTGTCCTATCAACACTACAATCAAGAAAAAACATACCAGAATGTAATACAAAAAAGAAAAGAAAAGCAGTTTGAGGTAAAAGAGTAACAATATGACTTGCACTACCATATGCAACATTAGTATATACGAGTGGGCGGAACTCGGAACTACAGCCACCTCCTCATGGTGAGTTCTGGGTTATTTCCATCATTAACGTTTGGAAATAAGCAAATAGCTGCAGATGTAAAACCAAATCTTTCTTATCTAATTAACGATCCAGATGAATCACAAACAATGCAAGTTAATTTTAAAAAAATGAAAAGTAGGGACACATTTGTCCATATTTTAAGCCACAGGTGGCACCTGAATGACTTGACTCATCAAGCTGAAATTTTTTTCACGTAAAATATTGACCTTTTACAGAAACAAAACCACATAGGATAACCATATTTCATAAAACTAGATACTTTACATTTTTTAAAATATCATTTATTTTTTAACAAAATTTTAAAACTTTTGGCCGTTGGTGGCACCTAAAGATATTGACCAATCGACTTGCAATTTTTTACACGTTATAAGGAGGCCTTTTTGCAAAAAAATATCACTAAGGGTAAGCTGATTTAAAAAAAGTGAAAATTCGATGCACCCTACCTCGCATCTACATATCCGTATTTATACCAACTATATTCGAACACATCATGGTACGTTGGCGATGATAGTTGTTCATAAACTAGCGATTGCAATTTTATAATGTTGTTACGTTGTGAAGTTGTATATCAATTTGGTGTAAAATTATGAAATCTCTTATTTTCCGTACAAAATTCTTCCATATTCTAAAGCCGTGGCCCCAAATATCCAGTGGTTGTACAGCCCAAGTTGCTCCCAGTAGAATCTGTTTGCATAACGTTTTCTCGTCCGGAATGTGTTGCTGCGTCTCTTTCTCGTTAAAAGATGTTCATGAATCTACGAGCAAGACACTTTTGTCCCCTATGTTAGGAACTAAAACGTCACGGACTCACTCCTCCAAATGCAGCTTACCCATCTTTCCAGATTTTGATGCAGAAGCCTTAACATTTAGGGGCTGGAATAAAGTTTTCTTGACCTGTGCTCCAAATTTTCCTGTTGGCTCTAGGGATACAATCTATAATGGCCCAACTAATTTCCCACTGGCAGACATAGGGGGTATTATTCTATAGCTATGAGATAAGGCATTTTTTGATTGTGCAGAAGCTTCTACTTTTTTTCCCACCTTGTACGCCTAACATACAATTATAGTGCAGTTCCATTGCAAAAACACTTTGATCGGAATATTAGGTATTGTCTATATAGAATTCCGATAACGTATCCCTGATTTCTAGCTGGAAAGATGTGGCCGAAGTTTCTATTTGCTCTGAAGTGTCAACGTCTGCTCGCGACACGAATTTTGTTATTTCTCGCTACACAATATTATGTTTCCGTTTAAAACTGGTGCATCAACTTTTAAGACCCTTAAAGTTTTCAAGATTAATTTCTTTCGCCGTTTCAGTTGCCCATTTCCGAAATGTACAGGCATGAAATCTCTTTTGGCTTCAATCCATACAGTAAGCACTGATTCTGCCAAACTTCTATTTCAAGCCCTTCAGTTCTCTTTCAACTTGTGATTCAGCATCCCAGAAACTAGGTAGAGACCTGTGCCGCACATGTGCTCCACAAAGAACTTTTAATGACATATTTGAATTCACCCCGCCCCCCCCATACACATAGGGATCCTTGACCCACAATTGTAGACGAATGATAACGATTGTCGACAACAATAAGTCAAGTTTCAAATCAAAAGGTTGATTTTTACTACGAAAGCCGAAAATCGCAAATGGGGCACTGCCCCACCCAAATATGGGGTTCCGCCGAAATTTGTTGTGCTGATCTTTTTTCTATGAGCCCCTTAACGATCTGCACAAACATTTTTGAAATCTGAGATTTACACTTCGGACACCCTCCTTGTTGGTCTTGCATGAAAGACTCTTGCAGAAACTGCAAGACCAAGACTCTTGCGCTCATCACTAACAGTAATGGAGAATGCTTTGTAATAATTTGTGAACACTTGATGGTTTCATACCGGTAACAAACATCACTAGTCTAGAACTCATAGAAGTAATAATTAAACAGGTAAAGGAAACGAACATCCCTATCGAAAACACGAGGGGCCAAGGATATGACAAAGGTTCCAATATGAAAGGCAAACATTCAGGTATTCAAAAGGAATTTTTGAAATTTTAGAGAATAAATTTCCCGAGCCTTCTATACTCGTTGCGGCAGTCATTCAATAAATCTTGTCTCAACGACGCAGCCAGACCATCTCAGTACACCGTTTCATTTCTTGTATTGTTAAAAAAGTTTATGACTACTTAAGAACATATTAGCAGTCTCACTTTAAAACCATTAAGCACCATAAGATGGGAGAGCCGAATTGGTGTTCTGACTTATCAACTAGGCGATAACCAAAACAACGACAACATAATGAAAATTCTTGGAAAGCTCTACTGCACATACCGCGACGACAAATTACGACGAGTTTAAATTGTCGCGTTTTTTGTGGTGGCCATTCTCCGTCTAATTTTTTGCAATCTCGATTTTTGATGTCACTGTCTCGCGGCATTTCTGTCGCTGATTTGCTGGTAAACTGAATAATCAAACCCTGTGAATGCTTGAATGCGAAGAGGAGTATATGAGCACTAATAATTCTGAATACAGTGGAGTACCAGTAGTCTGACATAACCTCCAGTAATCCGACAGAAGGACACCTTGCCCGAAGCAATTGTTCGTTGTGCATATTGGGCAATACACTCTTTTTTTTTTTTTTTTTTTTTTTGCTTGTTATTGAAAATACAGTAATCCAATAGACAGTGTTGTAATCCAACACATAACGAGGAAAGAGAGCAGGACTTAGCTCAAACTTTGTGAAATAGTATTTGATATAACTGAGAGCGATAATAATAGTACTTCTATTCGTGTTTGCGATGTTGTGGGGTTTGGGATGCGGAAGTTTAATTCGACAGAAGATTAGTACATAGGAAATATTGAACTTTAAACTTAAATCTTCAAAACTATGCAAGTAATCAAAACAAAACTTAAACAACTTAGTGACTAAGAGTAGAATCGAAAACCGGAATCGGATTGCCATATGTCAAATAGTGTTTTCATTTAATATATATAAATATAAACTACGCAACAATTGATATAGAATGTCTTTATATATATATATAAAGACATTCTATATCAATTGTTGCGTAGTTAAAACGCTACCAAATATACTTAGCCGCTGCAATTTAGTAGTACAATGTTGTTAACATCGCGATGTATATATGTCTACGTGATATTCGTGATGATACTCATTACTACGTTCTGCAATTTGGTTTCGATTACTTCCATCGTCTGCTTAGATATACGTCCTTTCATTAAATCAAATCATTCATAGTAATTTCTGTTCCATTGCTTGTTTCAGGATGGGAGCAGAGAGTCCTTACCCTTAACACAGCCGTCTACGCCCATACTACATGCTTCTCGGAAAAGGAATTCATTAAATGAAGATCAAGAGGCTAAAAAGAGTCGATTGTTAGAGATGGCATTTGAACATCTTCAAAGTTCAAATTCTGAATCGGAGATGATCTCAAAACTTGGGCTCTGCAATTTGAAAAACTGCAACCAGATCAGAAATTGTATGCCAAAAAAGTCATAGATGATATTCTCTTTGAAGCACGGCTATGAACACTTCATAGACACTCAGTGTCCATTAATGCGGGAACGCATCCAACCTCTTATCCTCCACCGTTATCAACACACCCTTTCGCAGGGACGTACGCAAGGGGGGGGACCTGGGGGTCCGGACCCCCCCTCCGAAATTTCGACTTTTTTAAAAATTTAGCCTAATTTTACGGGCAATTTTAGGAATTTTAATATAAAATACCTTCATACTTAGTTTGGACCCCCCCGAAATAAATTCCTGGGTACGCCACTGCCCTTTCGCACATTTCAGTGAACCTCTACGTTACTCTGATCAACTACCATATTCACATCAATCTTCACCGTGCTCACGTCAGTCTTCACCATCCTTTTGCAATGTCCCTTCCCCTTCGACTCAAACATCGTCATATTCATCTGACCCTTCTCCACCTAGAAAGGAGACGTCGTTATATTCATCTCTAGCTTCGTCACCATCAAACTAATCTCCTTCATACCCAACCCAACCTTTGCCATGCTTAAGTTAACCTTCCCGAAACACAAATCTACCTTCTTTATAAGCAGCTGGACCGTCACTCTCACAGGCTCTTTTACCTGCGAGAGAACGAAGCGAGAAGTATTCTCCTCAAGTTGATAGTAACAGTAACTCTACAGGAGCAACAGAATACTCTGCAATTCGTGATATTATAAGTGATACACTACACACCTAATGTGCCTATGTTTCTTTTTTCACACAGATAAAATAACATGAATGCTTTGAAGAATTAGTTGATAGTATGTTTTTCAGTTATAGTATTTTACATAAGAGTGTGCTGTTCAACTACCGTATTCCTTTGAACTTCAATCGTTATGTATATATTATACAATTAAAAATATAAATAAAAGTTACTACTTTTCTTATTGTAGTCTTTGAGAACTCTGGTGATAGCCTCACATGTTTCTATAATAATTTGTCCAAGCGTCTGGGGTGCAATAGCTGTTTCAAATTTTAGGTCCTCGTACGTGTTTCTGCACACAAGATAACGCGAAGTGGCAAACAATCTCTGCTTGGGAAATATCGCATTCCTCATATTTGTATCCTGTTTTCGAATAAGAGGTGTAACCATTTCCAGTATTTCACCAAATGCAGTTGAAACCATTCGTAAATAATTTTTGTAGAACTTATCTCAAGCTCGGCTATTAATTTTTGATGACTAAGCTTAGATCGTTTCTTGAACCACTCTTTCATAAACACCCTCTTCTTCCTTTTTGGTTTAGTGGGTATTTCCACTTCCAAAGCACTAACTATAACTATCCTAAACAAGCTGCTTCAGTGGACATGCTTACGCGATCAAACTCAATATTGAACGGACGTTTGTGCAAACAGTTGAATCGTGTATGAACGAGTGTTTGCGCAAACACGGTGTTTGCACAAACCGTGGATCGTCTATGGGCCCCTTAAGATAAGGTCTATCGTACAACACCTATGTTATTATTTCATTCTCCTTCAGTATTATTAGTTCCGTCTTCGCTGGTAGTTAAACTCATATATCGATTAAAATATGTTCCAGTCATCTCCACTGGTCTGAGCCATTAAAATGCCAACTCCGTTAAATAAAAATCCATTTACTTATATCTTGTTGTCCCTACAACGACATTCCAAAATCCTATTATTTAAAACATATAAAAAATAAGAATATCTTTTTATATCGATATTATAATTAAGATATTTCTTTTTCTTCTTCGAATCACATAATCAGCCTAGTACAAATTTAAAATATCTTACGCCCTAATAAAATAAGGATTTACAAGTAGTAAAAATATACAAATATACAATGTACTGTTGTATAGTATGGCGCTCGACGGACTTTTCCTTTTTATTTATTTACTCAATAAAAGGAAAAAGAATTCTGGAAAGTTTACCTCTACATGTTAATCATTCGAGTTTCGAATGCACTTCGTATACTTGAAAATTACAATTCATATAAATACACATATATCATATTTAACTTTATAATATTATTATCATATTTATTTTAAATTTTATCATCATCTTCATTTATTTATACGTTTCAACGACGATAAGGCACATTTGAAATTTGATTTGCAAGTTATTTGATTTTAAGTCCCTTTATTATATTTTTCCGGGTCCATTAAATGCTTGTTACAATTTAATAATTATTTACTTAGGCATCATGACGAAGGTTTTGAAAAAGATGTATGTGATATTTATATAGTTGTTCTTTGAACGTAAAATGATCGGATATAAGTTATAGTTAAACAAAATATAGAATAAGATTGAAATATGATAATTATCAGAATATAACATAATAATTAACATCCTCTTAACATCATTTTTTTACAATGCTAGCCAAGGCTAGCTACCTTTTACAGGGTTACGCCCTGTTTTAGGGAAGTGGTGTGGGAAGACTTAGGTTTCAAGGTCTATGGATGGTCTAAGTGCTGTAACATATCTTTATTCATTTAATTGCTGGACTTAAGGAACTTTTCGTTCCCTAACGTTTGGCGTGGATAAGGAATGATCACAATTGACAAACATTAAATACAGTGATACATGCTAATACATACAGTCAGGCAGTTGTTATGAATTATGAAAATAATAATAATAATAATAATAATAATAATAATAATAATAATAATAATAATAATAATAATAATAATAATAATAATAATAATGAAAATAATGAAAGTGAGGTTTGCAGTATGTATATTTGTTACGGAAATAACATACATAATAAGAAACATAATAGGAAACAACTAGAACATGTGTGGAAAGACACAAATTTTGAAATAAAGACAACTAGAGAAAATATATATCTTAATATATAAGTCCGTAATTATTTGTTGATGGGAGTGAAGGATGAAGTGAGGTGCGATGCACAGGACAACACAAAGGATGTAATGTTAGCAGACGAATGCGGTTATCTTCTTGCCTAAGGGGACTCTAGGCTATGATGAAAGACGGTGGGAACCCAAGTTAGTAGACAGAGGAAATCACTGTGCATGAAATGATGGGAATATGAGAGGACGATGAACATGAGTGATGTAATCATTGATAAGCAAAAGTGAGGGATCATCGGGTGGAAGTGTGTAATGATATAGTGTGAAAATTAGGGATAATGGAGTGTGTACATATCGTGAAGGTGTGGTATGTAATGTTAAGTAATTGCATTGTGTCAAAGAGAAGGGGATGATGAGCTTGAAAGCGGCTACGGATGTAAGAGAGTCGGAGAGTTTCAAGGTAATATTGCAACGTTGGAAATGAGATACGGGAATAGATATCACGTGTTAGGCTAGGCAATACTATACGAAAAGCTATCCGGAAGGCGTGTCGTTCAAGGACAAGTAGTTTATTGTAGAATGTATCGGAAGCAGCGATCCAAGCTGTGAAGCCATACGTTAAGGTAGGACGCAGAAAAACCTTGTAGGTGTTTAAGACAGTAGAAGGTGTTAGACCCCAAGTCGTACCCACGAGACGTTTAAGCAAGTTTAGTCTATTGTAAACCTTTGTCGTTATCGTTTTAAGATGGTGCATCCATGTAAGGTGACTGTCAAAAGTGATGCCTAAATAGGTTACTGTCCTGGTAGCTTGCAACGGAACATGGTCAACATGTAAGGAGAGACAACGGCGATTCCTGAGTACTTTAGATGTTTTCTTCTTCGGGATGAAAACGATGGCTTGTGTCTTTGTAGCATTAATTTTGAGTTTCCAGTGTCGACACCAGCGGCAAAAGTCATCTATGGCGGTTTGTAAGATGTCGTTAATATGTTAAATGGATGTGCCTAGCGCGAGAAAAGCGGTGTCGTCTGCATACTGGAAGGCATGAGCGAAATTTGGAAGGCGTGGCATATCAGCTACAAACAGAATGTACAATAGAGGTGAGAGAGCGGAACCTTGGAGGACTCCTGAGAGTAAGAAGATCGGATGTGATAGGCAATTTCGGATGGCTACGTATGTAAGACGGCCGGAGAGAAAGTTAAAGATGAGGCGTATGTAGGCGGTAGGTAGCTGAAGTCTAATAAGCTTGTAAATAAGTCCAATATGCCAAACTTTATCAAATGCTTTTTCCAAGTCGAAGAGGACGAGGCATGATGGTTGAACTGAATTATAGTGTGTACTAATTAGGCTTGTGAGGCGTAAGACTTGGTCATTTATAGAAAAGGAAGGGCGGAAACCCGCTTGGCTGAGAGGTAGGATGTTTCTGTCTAAGAGATAGTTATGGAGGCGTTTAAGAAGAATGCGCTCAAGAATCTTGCTAAATGTTGTTGTGAGTTGAATCGGCCTGTAAGAAGATAATTCATGAGGTGGTTTGTGTGGTTTCGGAAACATTAGCGTTTTTTAGGTCTTCCAAGGCATAGGGAAGTATCCAGTGCGCAGAATGAAAGTGAAAAAGTTTGCAAGAAGTAGTAGTAGTGTAAAAGGACATTCTCGGATCTGGCGATACGTTATATTATCGAGACCTGGTGCTGTATTTCGTTTATATCGTACGGTATCGGTGATCTCCGTGACGGTGATGGGTGCGGTAACAGGTTGATTGGGATTGAGAACATGCAGATGACTAGGCTGTAAGAATGGAGTAGATGGGTTTACCCGATCTGCAATGTGTGGCCGGTCCTCAGAAGGGGGCGGAGTGAAAATTGTCTGGAGGTGATCGACAAAAGCATTTGCTGTGTCTGTGTCTGTAGGAGCAGCGGAGTTTCCAATCAGTATGGGGTATGGAGTGCTACTGGACTTGCCGCATAAAGCGTTGAACCTTTTCCAGTACTTTGTTGGATGACTGGTGTTTGGTAGGTTATTGCAGGTTTTAACCCAGCATCTGAGTTTGTACGCTTTGATGTAGTTGTGCACTGTACGTTGCATTTGTTTATGATGATGTAAAGGTTCAGGGTTTCCGGTGCGAAGGTAATCTCTGAAAAGTTGGCGGGAGCGGGATATCATAGTCACATAGTGTGGTGGTAGACGTGGTTGGTATGGAATGCTTTTACTAGTTGGGATATAGAGTTTACTGGCTTTCTGAATGGTATTTGTAATAGTATCCATTGTAGCGTAAAGTTCATCTTCAGTAGTGGGTGATGTTAGGTGTGCTGTATGTTGAGTCAGATAGCTGCGATAATGAGTCCAGTTTGCTTTATCGAAGCGGTAACATAGGCGAGAAGGCAATTGCAAGCGAGGTGATGCAGTGGCTTGTAACTGAAGCGTAAATTGAACAGGAGCGTGATCGCTACCTATTGTATCGAGAACAGTGATGAGACTATGGGTTGAGAGATTTGCTGAGGTGATAACAATGTCAGGTGTTGTGTTGGAAATGGGCCGAGTAGGCTTTGGGAGTGGATGTATGATCCCAGTTGTGTGCGTAGTTATAGAAGCTTCGAAATTTGCACGATCTAGTTGTGAGCGACTGTGCAGATTAAAATCGGCCATGATAATATAGTGACGGTAAGTGTTTGAAATATATTGAATAAACTGAGTTGGAAGAGGGTGACCAGGACGTACGTAAATGGTTGCAAACGTGATGCTGAGAGATTTGAAGTATAAAGTGGTGATGAGATGTTCAGGTAACAGATTGATGGCACAATCGTGCTGACGAAAGGGAAGATGCGGAGAGAAACCAATTGCTACGCCTCCATTCGCACGTTGTGCTGGAGTGTGACTGTCTTCCCTAAGAATGGTGTAGCCGGGTATGCAACATGGAGTTCTCTTTGTCAAAAATGTTTCGTTTAACAGAAAAACTGTGATATGTTCCTCCAGAAGTAGAGTTTTAAACATGAGTTTATTAGTAGAGAATGATCTGATATTCAAGTACAGCAAGTTTAAAGCCATAATGAAAGAGTGATTATCCGAGGTGAGTGTTTGGAGATGCATGAAAGTGTGCTGTATTACCAGAATAAGTAGCTGTGAAATTGATATGAAATGTTCATTTAGCTGCTAGAGTAATTTGCTGTAGAATGTGTGACCGTATGAAAGGGTGAATATTTTGGAGTGCCAGAGTAAAAAATGTGAGCAGTTGGTTTAAGGTGACAGGAGCGTCAGTAGCAGGCGGAATTGAAGGAGCGGCAGGTGCTGTACGGAGTGGTACAACAAGTTCAGGATGGGCTGGTGTTGGTTCCGGCTTTGCTTTACACTTATAACTATAAGTGGGGTGGTTATCGGGACATGTGGAGCACTTCGCTGGTTGGTGTAAATTGGTACAGAGCCGTGTTGAATGGGGTCCTGCACAGTACCCGCACTTATAATTGTTTTTACATTCAGAAGTGGTATGTGTATTATATTCCTGACAGCGTTCACAGCGTACTGGCAATTTAACATTAAAAAAATACGAATAACAAGCGAAATCAAAATCATATTTCAAGTAAAATAAAACAAAAATCAATTGGGTACGGTTTTCTCAGACGCCGTAACTTTAATTTAAGTTACATGATCAACGACTTCATTTAAATTGCATTGAAAGTCATAAACAGAAATACGATATTGCGCATTATTTACTTCTACAGTTCTTCGTTTCTTACTTTGAGAATTTTTGCCATCTATGAGATTTCTACGAAGTCCCCATCGAATGAAATTAGATCTAACGTTACATGCTTCTTACGTGTACGTAATCGTACTACACTAATATTAGTTGATATACACAATCACTATTACTATTACTACTAAAGTTAGTTTCGGTTATCTTACCGGTAAAATTAGGTTCGGTTCTCATTCGTTTTACGGGTGGCGAGATGTCGTGTCTATACCTATTCTTTCTACAATATTCACGGTAATCTGTCCTGCCACAGTTTTTATTCCTATTGGAAATAGGTTCGCTTTCACTTGTTTGTTCACTGAGCAGTATTCGGCCTTCTAGAGTGGAGCTCGAAAGGAAATATTTTCGGGCAATGATACTTTACGATCTCAAAAGTGGTTTGAACGAAACACAAAGCCTTGACCGTTTGCAGGGGTCATTTAGGGACCTTGCTCCTTCCCGTGCTACAATTTCTCGGTGGTTTGATGAATTCAGAAGACGCCTGACATCGCTTAAAGATGAAGAGAGAGCTGGACGTCCGGCAACAGCTGTGTCAGATGGAAACATTGCCGCTGTGGAACAAATAATTCGACAAAATCCTCGAACAACTTTAAAGGATATTGAATCTACAGTGAACATTGGATTGCCAGTAGTAACAAAAATTCTTCGTGATCATCTTCGGCTAAGGAGGGTTTCATCTTGTTGGGTGCCTCACACTTTGACTAAACACCAGAAAAACATGCGTGTGGAATGGTGTGAAGAAATGCTTGCAAGATTTGATTGAGGCAATTCTCGACGCGTCTCTGACATTGTTACTGATGATGAGACTTGGATCTATCAATTTGACTCTGAAAATAAACGCCAGTCTACAGTTTGGATCTTTCCAGACGAAAATCCACCCACGAAAGTGAAGCGACCGCGAAGTGTGCGGAAGAAGATGGTCGCAACTTTCTTCTTTAAATCTGGCCATGTTACAACTGTTCCACTTGAAGAACAAAGGACTGTTACTGTTTGCCTAGCAAAAGTGTTCCAGAAGTTTCGGGAACGGCGTCCAAGAACTGCATTGCGTGGGATCCTGCTTCATCATGATAACGCGTCAGCACACACGGCCAACATCACAATTCAGTTTTTAAAATCTAAGGTCAAACTTATGACTCATCCGCCATATAGCCCTGACCTAGCCCCGTGTCATTTTTTTTCTGCTACCCCAGGATCAAAGATCGCATGCGTGGGAAAAGATTTTGCAGCCCTGAAGAGGCTGTAGTGGCTTACGAGAATGAACTTTCAACACTTGAAGGAAAAGACTGGCAACACTGCATCCCAAAGTGGTTTTCGAGGATGCAAAAGTGTGTGCAGTGTAATGGTGAATACTTTGAGAAAATGTAAGTGTTAAATTGATTTTAAGTATGTAAGTTATTTCACATCTCAAAACTTTCGTAGTGACCCTCGTATTAACTATCAAATGTAAGGCATTTATCATTTGAGAATACATGAGCTCTCAGGATTTGTCATCTAATTCGAAGGATAGAGTACATGTTTTGTTTTTTAATGCCTATAACTGGGCACATCTATTAAAACTATTATAAACTATTCAAATCAGCGTTCAGCAAATAATCAAATTCTCAAAAGAATTTTTTTTTTTTATTTTTTAATATGTATCTGACGAATACCGATCTGTTAGTTGTTTCTTTCTTTGGAAACAATCTTAATCCGAAGTTCTATACATATGTGTGTCTTTCTTCGCAAGTGAAGATAATTGACTTGAGACAACAACGGCGGCACGCAGTCAAAGTGCACGAATTTATTGAAAAAATCTAGTGGTCCGTTGTCTTGAGCGTAATTTTCAAGGGCGCCAAGAAGTTGTTAAACAGTCAGTATTGATGTTTATATAATACAAGTTGCCAGATTAAAAAAAAAAGAAGCGAAAACAGTAGTCAACGTAAGAATGAACAAACGATAGCGCATAAACTTGTTTACGAAAATAACATTTTACTGCTTGTATTCAGACATCTCTGATACATGTGACACATGGGACACAGCTCCCATCACGTTGAACTTTGTGGTGGACAAATACAGTGTGTGGGGGTTTTCTCGAGGTTCTCCCGTTTCTCCCCATTTTCTTCATTCCGTCATTTCTTTCATTATCTCCAACTCCTTTAGCCTCGGATCATAAATGATGGACATTAATGAAAAAAAACAAAAAAACAAAAAAAACTGTATAGTTCAGAATCTTGGACATTACGGAAGGTAGATTAGAAATATTTAGAGAGCTCCGAAATGTTGTATTGGAGAAAGATGGAGAAGGTAAAATGAACAGAGAGAATAACAAACAAAGATCTTTCGAAACAAATAGAGGAAATGAGAATGCTTTTAGCAAGCATTCTTCGTATGAAGGCCAATTATATTGGACTTCTCTTGTGAAGAAATCGTCTTTCTTTATACCACCATAGAAGGAAAGATGGAAGAAAAGTGAGGAGTAGAAAGAAGAAAACAACTGATGGATGATTTGAGAAATAAAAGAAAAGTTTAGGAGTTAAAAGAGAAAGGAAAAACTAGATAAAAGTGAAGAAACATTTCAGGCCCAAATTTAGACTTTTTAAAAAGAATAATTAAAACATAAAAATAAACATATCATTAGTCTCAGAACCTGCCAGAAGATGGAATACTTAATCATAATATTTATAACAAACATATTTATTCATTTGCTTTGACATTATGCACAACATAAAAGGGCATTTTGTTAATAATTTTAAAACGTAATATTAAAGTTAGCTACACCATGGCTGGAGCCAGTGGAATACGCAACAAGGGTTCATAAAACCAAGAACGTAGGAATTTTACAACTTCTTCGAACCAAAGAATTCGATTCAGAGGAATGGGTCGTACTTGAAATGTATTGAAAGCAATCAATCCCAGAAAGATAACTCACCACCCTTTGGGGATCCGATGGTACAATTTGCACCATACGGGTGTTTCATGGTACATTGCGTTATAACTCTCCTATTTGAGCTTTTTCGTCCGTTTTTGTTTTTGTTTTTGTTTTTGTTATTGCATTTCAAGTGAAGACCTTACGTATGGTTTCACACCTTTCTGCGTCGAGACATAGGAGGTAATGACGTCATAATTCTAAAATATATTTTTCTTTTATTAAGCCTATGTTCATTATTTTTTTGGAGGGCTCATTTTTGCACATAGAAGATTGAAATTTTGCAAAAACATTCAGTGCACCGAGTAGTATTTACCAGATTGTTTCAGATTTCTGCGTTAAAACAGGGGGGGGGATCCAGAGGGGCAAAAAGTTGAAAAAATGGATACCCTTAGGTACAAGCTGGAGACATATGAATGGTGCCGCCGGAAAGGCAGTTCTATTCTGAAGAAAATGATGAGTAAACCATGATCCCAGGGTAATTAGGGATGTATCAGGGATTTTTTTACAAAATATCCTTCTGTATACGGGAATATGGGACATTGTCGGTATATATTTTTTTGGTGGGCTTACTTTTGCACCCAGAAGATTGAAATTGTGCATAAACACTCAGCCAACCTAGTAGTATTTATCAGATTTTTTTCAGATCTCTGCGTTAAAACAGGGAGGTCCGGAGGGGCTAAAAGTTGAAAAAAGGGATATTTAGAAAAAATCCATTTTTCGGAATTTTCCCGCCTTAGATGCATGATGGAGGCATGCGGATTGTACCGCATGAAAGGCAGTTCTATTCTGAAGAGAATGATGGGCGAAACATGACCCTAGGGTAATTAGGGATGTCAGAGAATTTTTATCAAAATATACTTCTGTATAAGAGAATATCGGACATTTTCGGTAATTTTTTTTGGCGAGCTTATTTTTGCTCCTAGAAGATTGAAATTGTGCACAAACATTCAGTCCACCGAGTAGTATTTAACATATTTTTTTAGATTTCTGCGTTAAAACAGGGAGGTCCAGAGGGGCTAAAAGTTGAAAAAAGGGATATTTAGACAAAAAAATTCCTTTTCTCGGGATTTTCCCGCCTTAGATACATGATGGAGGCATGCGGATGGTACCGCCTGAAAGGCAGTGCTATTCTGAAGAAAATGATTGGCGGATTATAGTCCTAGGGTAAATAGAGATGTCTCAGGAAATTTTTTACCTGAGATCATGGTGTTTTGCGGTAATTTGGGGCATTGTGGGGATTCTTGATAAAATTTCTCCTGCCCTTAGTATTCAAGATAGAAACTTCAAATTTGGCAAACACATTCAGTCTACCAAGTACTATTTATCAGATTTTTTGAGATCTCTACGTTCACACAGGGCCGTTCCAGAGCGGCCCAAAATGTGAAAAAATTATCCCCCCGAAAGTTTCCCTTTGACATCACTTCTCCCTCTCCTGGTATATGGTATGAGCACGCAAGTAGTACCATTTGAAAGTCAGCTCCATTCTGAAGAGAATGAGGTATGAACCATGATTCTAGGATAAATAGTGACGATGCAGTAGCTGCTTGACTGAAAGTTTAAAAAATACCCCAAAAACCCCGGATGCCGAAAGGTTAATCGTTACAAAAGAATACGCAACTAGTAACAATAGTTACATGTCAGAAGAAATGTGAAAATTACTTGAATCACCGCCCGCTGGAGTTACTCTTCTCTCGCTCGCTCTGTATACTGCTTGTCGAATCATCGAAAATAACATGGGAATCACCGTACAAATATTTTTCCTAATTCCGCCGCATGGGTGCAGCACTAAGCTAGGCTTGCGTGTATAAATTTCATAGAGGAAAATACATTGTGCGGTTGAGTGTTTTCGCAAATTAAAATGTATTACTGTTCTATGTCCTTTTCTAAGGCACAAAGAGACATTTTAGAATACGTTGGGGTATCGTTTCACGAAATACCATCGAGTATTCAACTACCGAAAAATGGTTAAGTAAGATATCAAGACATGGTG
Organism: Thermobia domestica; assembly: GCF_964235325.1. Lineage (NCBI taxonomy): Eukaryota > Metazoa > Arthropoda > Insecta > Zygentoma > Lepismatidae > Thermobia > Thermobia domestica. The sequence continues at coordinate 53,202,515 of NC_137461.1, read as the reverse complement.
ATACGAATAGTAGTAACTGAATTCCTCCAGACAGATCTGTTGTTTGTTGTCAACATTCTGTAAAAGAAGATTTAAAAAAAAATGTAAAATTCGGAAGCTAAAACAAGATTCTGTGCCCAATGGGTTCTCTGAATATTAGTAATAGACAACCAGAAGGACCACCTTGAAAGAGGAACTTTAATACTCGAAGTCATGTTACGTTCACCTCATTAAAGCATTATAAGACTTCGTTAAGGGTGCTATACCGGGTTAAGAAATCGGTAGATTCACTGAGAAATATGAGCCATTGTGTTTACCAGCTCTGCGGAATGCACTTTCTTGAAATATCACAGTGAAGAAAATCACAAATTGCTGTTATCAGAAATAATAGTAAAAAAAAAATTGAGAAACTACTACTAAGATATACAGAAAGCACAAACAAGGAGTTTTTATTTCCTTGAAAAATTCAAATCTATTTCCAAAAAGATAGTTGAAACTCTAAAAATGAATATTGGACATTTTCTATTATTATCATTATTATTATTATTATTATTATGAATAATAACATTGAGATTTGGAGTGAGTAGAGCGCGTCGTTCGCCAGAATTACTGTGGAGTTAAGTTTAACGTCCCGTTCAGCAGCGAGGCTACATGAGACGTCGACCTACTAATTAACATGGAATCCGAACCACATGAGCTCCCGCCGGGAATCGAACCCGAGTCTCCTACGTCAAAGGCGGCTACAAAATACATTCAGAGTCGGTGTCAGATTTAATGTTTGGCCGGGAATAAAACCAGGAACCCCACGCATCAGAGGTAAGCGCTCTACCACTCAGCCACTCTGCCCCTATATATATATATTTGTACAAATTTTAACGAATTTTAGTTTCGAATCTGCTGTAAAGAAAGATTCAAATTGTTACAAATTTACGTCTTTTAAAACAAAGTTACAGAAAATGATCAGTCTGTGCAAGAGTAAAAGAAATTGTTTTGGAGTTTCGTGTGTAAAATGTTAATATTGAAATACTAAAAAGTCTCAGAATAATTGTATTTGATTGTTGAAATTTATGTTTCTACTGCAATGAGAAGTGATTATTTTGGTTAGAATAATTACATCTTTCAATAAAACTTTTGAATATTATACTTTTTGTTCACACTAAAATCTTAATTTCAGTATCTTCTTAATGAACACTAAGTCATAAAGATTAATGATGTGGAAGAAAAGGGTATTATGAAACAGCATAATATGGAAATTGTTGCCATTCTCCAACTTATTTTAGATTTGTATGAACTTTTGCCCTTAAAATAAATTTAAACTGCCTTCCTCCTTGCTTTGTACCGAGCGAAGGTGTCCATCTCCCCAACATGATTAACGTAATCATGATGAACGTCATGGAGGGTGTTTACTGTCTTTAACCGTGTTTATTATTCTTCATCTTTTGCATTTTTTCGTTTTGCATATTAAATTTTGGTCCAACGAGCGATCGTAGTTAAATCCAGCCTTGCACAGAATATATACATATCAGGTACAAAATTTCTTGGGTTGGCATAGAAAAATGTACGATGTATGAGAATGTATCTTGGGGAGATGGATAGTAAATCCTGATTTCATTTTACAATGTGTAGATTCAATGATAAGATTCAACGGCAGTCTTGTGTTTCTGAGATGATGAGTCATCGCTCTTTTTGTCTATAATTTTAATATAATAATAATAATAATAATAATAATAATAATAATAATAATAATAATAATAATAATAATAATATTAATAATAGAATGGTGGTGGTGCTCAGTCAACACTAGCAACGTGAGCTGCTTGTGTTGGTCTTATCAACTGGCATGTGGTTCGGATTCCACGTTAATCAATAGGTCCACGTCTCATATAGCCTCGCTGCTGAACAGAACGTTAAAATCAAAATCAACTCAACTCAACTCTTACCAACTGAGTTGAACATAATTTAATTGCTTGGAATGTGTTTGGTCTATTTTGGATTTACTTCTTTGAAAAACTAACGATGATACTTTATGTGTTTTCAATTACACATTATTTATTTTTTTATATGTGAGAGAAATACTTAGCAAATCACAAATGACATGGCGTTACTGACTGATACAGCTAACGATGATTACATGTCTATTGGGTTCTTTTTTGTGTTAACCTTTCTCTTACTTTGTGATAATAGATATGCACAATTTGTTAAAAGTAAAATTCTTATTTAAAAAATATATACAACCTTGCCATATGTAATTAAATCATTGAAAAATTGTACTAGTTCTTTCAAAAATTTTGGGGAAAATATGCCGAATTGTCGTAGAGCTACATTGAAATTCACAAGTCTCGGCTGTTCCTGCCACCTAGCGGCCATTTTTTTGTTTTGACAGACAGTATGAACATGAAGACCGAGCCAGAGAATTAACGAAGCAAAGGCTTAAAATATCATAATTGCTTCTCTAAAAATTATAAAGATACAATAGGTAGCATCACAACTGAGTTCCGAGGGCTTCCAAACGCTACTCCAGTTCTTGAAATGTAAGTGTTGACCTACGATCGTTTCAGTTTCTTGTCTTCCATTAAGAACATTTTCGGTCTATTCATTATTTGTTTACAGTTAGTTATATAAAATATAAGCAGCTAGGGCGTATGTAAGAAGTATTGTGACTAATTCAGTTACTTACTCAACGATTTTATAATAATGAAAAGCAGCTACGTTCTGTCACCTATGGACAATTACTATACTAACTATACATTGAATGCTTATACGTGAAGGACATCAATAGAGAGAATGTGATTTTATTTTTCACTTTCATTTAAATAGTAACACGCAAAAACTGGATTTCATCCCTATCGTTGAAAAGGTTTTAAGAAAAATAACTACTACATTGAGATATGTATAGAAAACAGTGCGAAATTCCTGTAACAATATCAATTTGCGTGTTTGATGAATTCCATGTGCTACCATGAGCAAAATAAATGACGCGTCTCTTTATTTTGAAGTTTTTTTAAAATATCTCCGTTTTCTTTATATGTTCGAAATTTCGGAAGGTTTCCCCAGCAGGACAGTTTAATAACAAACCCGTTTTTAATATTTGTGTTAGATATTAGCTTAAAATAAAGAAATTAGAAGCAAAAAACATTAAATCGACAGAAATCTCGAGAATTACCAACTCTGCTAAAGTGGGAAATTTTCAAGAACGTGAGGGAATTCTGCATTTCAACACGAAGCAGCGACATCTATGTCATTGAGAGAAATGTGGATTAAATCTACAAACTAAACTTTTAACGAATATTTCTAGTATGTCTTATTATATGCATTATCTGCAAACTCCAAATATATGAATATATGCTAAGTATTAACATAAAGATAGAGCAAATAGTGGAAATTATCTATGGAAAAGGACGAATTGGTAGGACGATCGTAATGAAATATCGTCTTTACCGGAACAGGCTCAGTTCGCGTAAAAAAACAAATAGCTCAGTTAGTTAAAGCAACGAGTCTGTATGCTGAAGGTAGCGAGTTCGATCCCATGGAAGTGCCGTTGTCATTTTTATCTCTACACTACGGTTATTTTATTTATTTATTTTTTTATGGGAAAGAATTAAATTGTAACGTATGTGTGAAACTCATGACGATACCAAAAAAAGAAAAAATGCCGTTGTCGCACTTGGATTAGCGTCCCTAATTTTGTTTGCAAACAGTTTCGTAATTATTTCCCCTGTGCTCACTGCTCACCATATGCTCGCTGGCGCATAACGAATGTTTCCCAGTAAATGTTAATTCTAATTTGGAGAATTTTATAAAGTTTCACAATATTTCTCACTAGATAGTCTTCTATCTACGTGTTTGGATATTTTGATAACAGATGTCCCTATTAAATGTTTAATTTTCCCTAGATGTTTAATTAAGGAAAAGTTTTACAATGTATTTGTATTGAATTGAAATTGTTTTGAATTTACTACATAAGGTAAGTAGACCGAAGGAGGAGAACTCAAGTAATTGATATTCTACGTAAAAGCAACCTATTGTAGAATGATGATGCTTCCTACCTTCAGCACATAATCTTTACGTTAGAGACTCAGACAGAGAAAAATCCTGGTTTTTCCTCCTCTATGACCACCCATCTTAAACCTCTACATATCATTGTTCGTCTCACAAAATTTCAGTGCTCCAAAAACATTCAAATAATAATAATAATAATAATGATAATAATAATAATAATAATAATAATAATCCTGAATATGCCATCCTTACATAATGTAAGGATAACTTAGTTTCCTAGTTTAAATCTTAAATATCTTAGTTTAAAATGCTTTCTTTAGTACTTATTTGAGCAACCATGTAGGAGGGGGTACGACTTTTTATTTTGCCCCTCTCATTTCAGTACCCTTCCAACAGAAAGTAATTTTTGATAAGCAGGACAGACAAAATGAATAAGAAATATATTTACAGCATCCTCTCCCCTTTCATGATTGGAATATCACGTAATATTTTTTATTCTACGAAAGATGGCCCTGTGCGGTTAGGGGTAGGTAACTAAAAAAATACCTAATATATAGCTACCCTTGATTGTAATATTACCGCTTCTTTATTTGTACGAGGGAGCCCCTACACAATCAAGGGTGACAAAAAGAATAGGAAGAGTGTCTATTGATTCCAGTGGTGGATCCAGCACGAACTCCTGGGGGAGGGGAGTTGAAGTGAAACATTCTTTTGATAATGTGAAGCTATCACAAATTACCACTTAACTAAACTAAACAATAGTGGGGGGAACCGGAACCCAGTCAGTTTAAATTGATGTAAAAGTTTAATTTTTGGCTTCATATTAAAGTTTTGGTTTCAAATGAGAATTTCAGTCCAAGTGGTCAATGATCAAATCTTATGGGGCTCTTCAGTGTAGGCTAATACGGCCCCCTTATGAGAAAAGGCAAAATTATTAACATGTTTATAACTTTCGAATTTTTCGTCTATTTTAAAGAAATATTTTGCTTCGTATTAAAGTGTTGGTTCCAAATGACAAATTCAGTCCGAGTGGACAATGATCAAATCTCCGGGAGGGGGCTCTTCAGTATAGGGGGCTACGGCTCCCTTATGGGAAAAGGCAAAAATATGAAAATGCTTATAACTTCCGAATTTTCCGTCTATTTTAAAGAAATTATTGGCTTCATATTAAAGCCTTGGCTTCAAATGACTATTTCAGTCCGTGTGGACAATGATCAAATCTCGGAGGGCTCTTCGGTGTAGGGGTTTCGGCTTCTTTATGGGACAAGATTCACGTAGTTGTTATTGCAAAATTGTTTTGTATATATAAGTGGAAACTTGCACCATTTGGTTAATTTTACCTCTTATGTTTTGCAGATTCATATTCCAAGCAATAGTTACTTCGCAAAGCTAAAAGAAGGCACTTACTAGTTTCATTAAAATGAAATGTCTTTTATGAGAAATTCTCATGGAGCCGACGAACGAATAGGCACCCAAACGTTGGTTGAGTCGTACGGTTGAAACTCGTTAAGCTCGCTTCAATTATTATTATTATTATTATTATTATTATTATTATTATTATTATTATTATTATTATTATTATTATTATTATTAATATTAATAATAATAATAATAATAACAATAAAGCATTGCAGGGACCTTTTGTGCAGGGGGTCCGTGGCTCGATTCCACTTCGTGCCAAGTGAAATTTGAGGTGGACAAATACCGTGTGCATGGGTATGTGTTTTCTTAAGATTTTTCATTTTCCTCCCACTTTCTTCATTTCACCATTTCATTCATCATCATTCTCCCTTAGCGTAGGTGCATAATCGTCCAACGTTAAACTAGATATTGCAATTTCAATAATAATAATAATAATAAAAATTAATTCAACTGAAAGGACTGTAATTTATGTGGACAGCAATTATCATAAATATGCAACCATTATAAAAACAATGCTTTGAGTAGAAAGATAATCCTTTCCAAGTGTTAACGAATGCGCACGAGATAAGACATGTCTCGAGAAAGAGACAAGACGCGCTTTGTGACGTCCAAGATAATACGAGGCAAATGTTTTGGACACGAGATAGCTTGTAAAATGTCTCGTCTTGTCTGGAATGTCTCGAAAACAAAAGTCTAAGTTTTAATATTATTTTTCAAGATCTATTCTCTCAGAAGTAGTTCTCTGCCTTAAAATTAATAACGACATTTGTGATTTAAAAAAAGATAAACAATGCCTAAAGTTAATAGTTAACTTTTCGAAAAGAAGCTTCATTAAGGGTGAACCTGAAAGATGTCCACAAACTTCGGGAGGTGATTCGTGACATCAAAAGGAGACAAATGGTCCTCTTGCAGTTTTCGAATTCAGCTTCGTTGTCGAGATACAGGGTTGCCAACTGGTCGTGTTTGAGAAACTCACTGAGAATAAATTCAAGTCCAAGAATAAACTACTACTCATATATTTTTCAGGTCAATTGACTTATACCATGTTGTAAGGTCAAATATTTATTTATGAAGTGTGTACAAAATTCGCCAGGGTCTTTTCCGAGAAAACCGTCGAGAAAAAGTCACCTCCAAAAATAAACTACCCCTTGTAAATTTTTCTAAGAGAAATATCTGATACTGCAATATAGGGTTGTTAATTAAATATTGATTAATGAAAAATAAACAAAATTGTTAAAACCATTTTTGAGAAAATAGCGTTTTTCGATTTTCGGCTGTTTGTAAACCACACTTATTTTAGATGGTAGGAAAAAATGGAAAAGCTCCTGTAAGAATACTAAGTAAACCCTAAGTTTAAAATTTGGTGTAGATAAGTTGAACGGTATGGCCTCTAGGCGAGTGCATATAAAAGTGTGCCGAACGGACGGACCGGAAGGACGGGTGTCGAAAAGTCACATTTTCGGTATGTAGACGCCATGAAACATGTAAATCCGTTGAAATCTGAATTCGATATTATTTTCACAATCACTATATTTTCTTCTCTCTTTTGTCGCTTGAAAAAGAAAAGCCTGAGTTTACCACAAAAAGTTAGGGAGTTTCTCAAAAAATATTCAATAACAGGGCCATTCGCACTAAACTTTTTCAATTCAATTTCTTAACTGTGTTAGGCCGCAGTTGTTACTGAAGTGTGTATTTGGATAATACGAATAAAATTATCGTATTATTCAAATACATCGAATGTCAGATTATCGAATAAAAAACTTCGATTGAAGAAAATCCACACTACAAAACTAACTCACACTTTGAGCACATTTTCATTAGACATATAATAGACCAATTAATGCAATCATTGTTTATGAAATATGAAAAAAATCAAATGAGTCACTTTGGGAAAGTCGTTCAAAAAGAACACGTCAGGAGTAACCTACCTCTTGTGAATTGTTTCGAACAATGAGTTAAGATAAACTTTTGGTTATTAATGAAATATTTATTTGCGAAATTTGAACAAAATCGCCTGTCGTTCGAGAAAATTGTCGGGGAAATAACCTTGACCCCCAAAATAAACTATTCGTTGTAATTGTTTTCAATAGAAATGACTTGTACTAAAATATAGGGTTATTAATAAAATACTTATTTATGAATTATCAATAAAATTGTCCGAGTAATTTTTGAGAAAATCGTGAGGGAAAAATAAATCCCCGCATAAACTATCTCTTGAGGATTCTTTCAGGGTAAGCGAGTTATTCCATATTACTAGGTTTTTAATGAAATATTTATTTCTGAGTACGAACAAAATTGCTTGACTCATTTTTGAGAAAACCGTGGAGGAAAAACACCCCCAACAGTAAACTACCCCTCGCATATTTTTTCAGGACAAACGAGTTTTGCCATATTGTTCGGTTATTAACGAAATATTTATTTTTGAAATATGAACGAAAACATTTGAGTCCATTTTGAGAAAATCACTGAGAAAAAACTTAACCCCTTAGTATAAACTACCCCTTGCAGATTTCTTTCAGATAAATGCCTTATACCACAAAATAGGGTTGCTAATTAAATATTGATTTATAAAAAAAGAAAGAAAACAAGATCGTTAGAGCCAGTTATGAGAAAATATCTTTTTTCTATTTTCATCGTACAGGAAACTACCCTTGTTTTGGGAGTAGGAGGGAAATAAAAAAACTATAGGAAATACTATGAAAATCTTAAACTAAAATTTGGTGCAGATAAGTTGAACGGTATGGCCTCTAGGCGAGTGCACAGAAAAGTGTAGCGAACGGACGGACGAACAGATAGACATGTATCGAAAAATAACTTTTTCGGTGTTAGGGGCTATAATACGTGTAAATTCGTTGAAATCTCAAATTTGGTTTTTTTTTTCGAACACCATACTTTCTTCTCTCATTTGTCACTTCAAAGTAAAAGGAACTCAGAACTACAGATAAAAGACACCTACTTTTACACATAGACATTATTTATTGATTTAAAACTGTTTTAGTTTGTGTCATTTCACTTCCAATTGAAAGGTTTTACAATGATTAACGGCATACCAATGACGAGACGGAAGTTTTCAGGAAGTAGATGCATTCAGAAGTCTAGATTGCATTACAGCTATCAGCCTGTTTTTATTTCTGCAATTGTTAACAGCTGTAATTTCGTCCAAACGCTACATGAAATAATTTTTGGTTGACGTCATTGTGTTACTATTTTAGTATTGTTCTCTTCAGACTTGGTTGAAGTTTTGTCTTAACGGTTATACATTTTTTTCTTATTTCATCGTTACACATAAGAATAAAATGTTGTGGTGACTGGATAGATTCGAACCTACGAACATTGAGTTTTTATTCTTCAAACAATTTACCAATGGACCAAGCTTTGTCCTCACGTTAATGTACGGTTACAGGGTTTATTACGATTTAAATAAAATGGCTGGCTGTTAGAGTTTCCTGCCCAAATATTTCGATAAAAAAATTTTCATTGCTTCGTACGTTGTTTAGATACACATTTTAGGAGAATGAATTTTCGTGTATATAATAATTTCATGCCAGATAAAAGCTGGATAAGTTTTAATAACATGTTTCATATGTAGTTCTCAATAATAGACTTGTTGTTCGGGATGACGTTCCAAGGTTTAGCATTGACTAGCAGTTTTTGCTATTAATATCCCTTCTAGCAATATTGGCAGTAGACAAAAGTTAGCCCGTGTTAAAGCTTTTTGCTCCTAATTTAGTTATTTTACTTTATTATTTAACGAATATATTGAAAATTGTCAGAGACACGTATGCAGTAATTTATTTCGGGAGGGGTCCGACTTCAATATTAGGATAAATTATAATAAAATTTTAAAAGATAATCCCCAAAATTAGGCTAAATTTACAGAAAAGTTGGGGTTTCAGAGAGGGTCCGGACCCCTAGACCCACCCCTAAATGCGTTCTTGTTTGTCAGTAACATTTCATCATTTTGAAACCCTCAAAAACTTCGGATAGACTATATAAAGGAAAACGAGTTATTTTCGATGAAATATCACTTCAAGGAGACGCGTCAGTTTTATTTCACAGTGTGGTATCCCACGTTCACAATGGCAAGAATTTATTTCCTCTGATTCTCTGTCATTGTGCTCTATCGAAAGGTTAGGTTTGTAACATATTACTCCTACGAACAAGCATGACTGGCAGATAGGAATACTGAACACAACTCCAGAGAAATGCATGCTGGAACTTACGTTTATAGCTACGCTTTGGTGATTTGCCCTCAAGGTCAATCGAGTGGTAGTTCAGTTCCGTCTCTGTTCTTAAGCCATGTTCGTATTACTTCGAACAGTTTTGATAAAAAGCATGCCTCTTAATATAGCAGACTTCTTTCGCGTAAGAAATCGAAACTCAGTTGGTCAGAGCAACTAGTCTGTAAGAATTAGGTTGTTAGTTAGTTAGGAGCCCAGTACGAGTAAGGGTTTTTATTACTATTGTTTTTATCTTTTCTATGTGAGGACAAATCAAATTGTGACATCGCGATATCAAATGTATTTGATTAGGTAGCTTTGTCTTAGCTAAACTTTAAACATCAGTAATCGTCGAAATTATTTCACTAACCGATCACTTACTGAACATTTCAAATACGTCAAACCAGTGGCATAACATGAAGGTTAACCTCTCCTCCGCAGTCCTTAGTTATGCGTCCGTACTTTCAAGGGCGGACTAAGGGACGGGCGACTGCCCGGGGCGCCAGAGAAAGAGGAGCACCAAAACGAGCCTCAAAAAGTAAATTTTATAATGTGCTTTCTACTGACGTTTTTGGTTTATATTCTTGTAAAGTAGTGGCGATTATATGATCTTTTTCCATTTCACTATGGAAGAAGAGAGTTTCATAGTACTAAGGGGGCTGTATCGAAAAATTGAGAGATGGCATGTAGAATAAAGAGTGCCGGGAATTAAGTATTGTTTGTTTGTTTGCTTGAGTTTAGCGTTCCACGGTTATGCCTTAATGGGCAAGGGAGATGTGGATACTAATTATAGTGGAATCCGAACCACTTTTATCGTTCAACAGTAATCCACCGGGAATTGGACCCGGTACCACCGAAGGCAGGCGTGCTAGCCACTAGACCAGGGGGGGTGGAGTTGGTATTGTTTATAGCGGGCCATATTCTTTGTGAAGTTTTCCTAGGTAATGGATTTCTTTTTGAAAATGGGTTTAAAACAGGGGCGTCATTTAGGGAGGGCAGGGAGGGGCATTTGAGATGTATATAGATTTTATCATTAGAATAGTAGTAAATCAGTGAAAAACGCGAAATTTTACTTATATCAAGAGGTCTTGCTCCCCCCCCCCCCCCAAAGCAAAATCTGAAATGACGCTCCTGGTTTAAACTATTAAAAACACTATGATAAAATGTGAAATATAGGCTACTACTAGGGGAAGGGCGCCAAAAAGTCAATTTGCCCGTGTGAAAATTTGGCCTGCTCCGCCCCTGCGTACTTTCTGTATATTTTTTGGCCTTGCAGCTTGTGCGGTCCCCACGCCACATTGTTGCGGGGGCGCTATTTACGCTTACCCTTCGAACGTAATTCAATAACTGTTTAAGAAATTCTACCATCAGCGTGGAAACGGGAATATATTTTTCTAATAGTCCCATAGAACTTTCACTCAGAACGCCAGATGCAATTTTTCAGAGTGGGCTCTGGCTAAGTAGAAGGAAGATCTGTTTCCTAAGTAAGTTCCTTTCAGAAAGTTTGCTATTTCTTTAACAGTGATTAAATAAAGATACTCATCGTTATTAGCTCGACACCAAACCATCCTGGACAAATCCCTCTAGAACAATGATCGGCAAAAGTTATTCTGCCTAATTTTATAAGCGACTCAAGGGTGAAACACTTGTTAGCGAAAGCAATGTTGTGTATATACTGCCTTGTTTCTGACAAAATATAAAGTCTTTTGTATTCTTTAAACACTTTTCCTATTCTTTTTGTCACCCTTGGTTGTGTAGGGAAGCCTCGAACAAATAAAGAAGAGGTAATATTACAGTTAAGGGGCGCTATAAATATATTAGGTATTTCTTTTGTTACCTAACCATAACGGCCTAGGGTCGTCTTCAGTAGAATAAAAAATGCTACGTGATATTACATTCACGAAGGAGGAAAGGATGCTCTAAATATATTTCTTATTCATTTTGTCTGCCCTGCTTCTCAGAAATTATATACCTTCTGTTGGAGGGTGCTGAAAAGAGAGGAGGGGAAATAAAACGTCGTGCCCCCTCATACATTTTAAATTTTGTGACGTGGTTGCTCAAATTATTACTAAAGAAAGTACTTTAAACTAAGATGTCTAAAGTTACAACATTATGTAAGGGTGACATATTCAGGAATAATAATAATAATAATAATAATAATAATAATAATAATAATAATAATAATAATAATAATAATAATAATAATAATAATAAATATGAATGTCTTTGGAGAGCCGAAATTATGTGACACGAATCATTATAGGTAGAGCTTTAAGATGAGTGGTCATAGGGGAGGAAAAACAGGATTTTTCTCTCTCTGACTCTCTAACGTTAAGATTATGTGCTGAAGGTAAGAAGCATCATCATTCTACAATAGGTTGCTTTTACGTAGAATATCTATTACTTGAGCTCTCCTCCTTCGGGCAACTTTGCTTATGTAGTAAATTCAAAACAATTTCAATTTAAGACAAATATTTATAGAGAAAATTAAACATTTAATAGGGAAATCTGTTATCAAAATATCCAAAAACGTAGATAGAAGACTATGTAGTGAGAAACATTGTGAAACTATAAAATTCTTCAAATTAGAATTAACATTTACTGGAAAACATTCGTTATGCATCAGTGAGCACAGGGGAAATAATTACGAATCTGTTTGCAAACAAAAATTAGACACACTAATGCAAATGCGACGATATTTTCTCTCTCTTTTTTTTTTTTTTTTTTTTTTTTTGGTATCGTCATGAGTTTTACACATATGTTACAATTTGATTCTTTCCCAAATAAAAAATAAATAAAATAACCTTAGTGATAAAAATGACAACAGTACTTCCACGGGATTCGAACCGTCTACCTTCAGTATACAAACTCGTTGCTTTATCTAACTGAGCTATTTGCTTTCTTACGTAAGCTGAAGCTGTTCTACAGTAAAGACGATTTTTCATTACGATTGGGCTAACAATTCGTCTTTTTCCATAGGTAATTTCCACTATTTGCACTATCTATATGTTAATACTTAGCATAGATTCATATATTTGGAGTTCGCTGATAATGCATATAATAAGACATACTAGAAATATTTCGTTAAAATTTTCGTTTGTAGATCTAATCCACGCTTCTCTCAATGACATAGATGTCGCTGCTTCGTGTTAAACTGCAGAATTCCCTCGCGTTCTTGAAAATTTCCCACTTTAGCAGAGTTGGTAATTCTCGAGATTTCTGTCGATTTAATGTTTTTTGCTTCTAATTTCTTTATTTTAAGCTAATATCTAACACAAATATTAAAAACGGGTTTGTTATTAACCTGTCCTGCTGGGGAAACCTTCCGAAATTTCGAACATATAAAGAAAACGGAGATATTTTAAAAAAACTTCAAAATAAAGAGACGCGTCATTTATTTTGCTCATAGTAGTACGTCACCGCGTACAAACTATATTTATGGAACAAAGAAAACAAAATTTTGATATATATATAGGCCTATATATATATATATATATATATATATATATATATATATATATATATATATATATATATATATATATATATATATATATATATATATATATATATATATATATATATATATAAATGTGTGTGTGTGTGTTCAAGGTGAATGTTTTCATTTTTGTTGATCATGATTTTACTCTTTTACAGTGAAAATGTAAGAATTTACTACCTCAAACAACTAGGATATATTAATACAATTGATTTCTAATATATCTAAGTAGGTAGTTATTTAATGACTGCGTTTAAAATATGTGTGGCTAGTTCATTTAAGTGGAAGCAGGGAAATAAACTTTTACAGGTAAAGAAAATAACTTACAGACCCTAGATTCATGCCTCTAATTAAAAGAGGATCTTTCTGTTCCTGTGGGCAGCAGCAAACTTAACAACTTCTTCAAGATTAACGATGTAGCAATTTTCTTCAATATAAAGTGATCCTAAGTTTTTCAACCTACCATCAGTCATTGAATTGCATACCGTATATGTCTTTAATCTTTTCAAACATGAAGATAACTTTTCATATGTAGCACTAGAAACTGATATAGTAACAGAGATGACATCTAGCTTGTAAGTTTCTAGGAATGCGTTGTTGTAAAAAAAATGAATGAATGAAATTCATCAAGAAATCAACTTTGGTTTTCTTTCGTCTTTATACAAATTGATTGTGTTTAGGGGGATTTTGAGTTCACATTTGAATATTTCCAGTTCACTTCCATTGTCCTGGGACATATGCTCCACAATGTTGTAATTTAGAAAGTTATCATCCCTTTTTGGGTGTAGCGTGGTGATTGATCTAAAGATTTTGCTACATAATCCAAAGCGTTTTCCATCTCAGTGATTGTCTTATCAATAGTAGACAGAAAAATGTCTCTTAGTATGTTATCTTTAGAAAATTCGTTTTCTGCCTCCAATGAAGGAAGAGATTCATCCAAAATGAATTTGTGATATTTCGATGGCGAATATCTAGTTTGGTTCCACGAGGAACCTCTATAGTCTGTCTGTTTCCGGGTCTGGAATTTCAAGATCATTTTCTTTGCATATCTCCAAACATTCTCGATAAAGCTGTCTGAATATTGTTCGTTAAGTCATATTTGCCAGACCTCATCTTCGACAGTGTTTAAACTAGTGAATCTACAAAAATCAAATCTTCCGACATGTCTGCATCTACTTAAGATAATGCGAAGCTCAAAGTTACAACATGGCAGCGGTCATCGCAAATTTACCAGCCCAAAAACATTCCTTCTCGTACAGATCACACTAATTTACCGGATGGAATGATGGAAGTAAAGAAATATCACAAGTTCCAGATTTGCTTTAATACCGCATAATAATATAAATAGTTGTTTGGTAGAACAACTGTAATAATAATAATAATAATAATAATAATAATAATAATAATAATAATAATAATAATAATAATAATAATAATAATAATAATAATATAAAGTATTATTATTATTATTATGTACATAGTTTTACTGTTGGTAAAGAACCCGTGAAGGGTACACTGCGCCCTTTATGTAAGGCACCCTTGCGAAACCACATCAAATGTAAACGGTCTTATACGGTCTTATTTATTCTTCTGTAATGCATAGTTCTGTACAATGAATTACGTTTTTTATGTGAGGCGCCCTTGCGAAACCACATTAAATGTAAACGGACTTATTTATTCTTCTGTATGGCATAGTTTTGTACAATGAATACATACTTTTACTGTTGGTAAAGAACCCGTGAAGAGTACACTGCACTCTTTATGTAAGGCGCCCTTGCGAAACCACATCAAACATAAACTTTCTTTTTTATCTTCTGTAATGCATAGTTCTGTACAATGAATTACGTTTTTTATGTAAGGCGCCCTTGCGAAACCACATTAAATGTAAACGGACTTATTTATTCATCTGTATGGCATAGTTTTGTACAATGAATACATACTTTTACTGTTGGTAAAGAACCCGTGAAGAGTACACTGCACTCTTTATGTAAGGCGCCCTTGCGAAACCACATCAAACATAAACTTTCTTTTTTATCTTCTGTAATGCATAGTTCTGTACAATGAATTACGTTTTTTATGTAAGGCGCCCTTGCGAAACCACATTAAATGTAAACGGACTTATTTATTCTTCTGTATGGCATAGTTCTGTACAATGAATACATACTTTTACTGTTGGTAAAGAACCCGTGAAGAGTACACTGCACTCTTTATGTAAGGCGCCCTTGCGAAACCGCATCAAACATAAACTTTCTTTTTTATTCTTCTGTAATGCATAGTTCTGTACAATGAATTACGTTTTTTATGTAAGGCGCCCTTGCGAAACCACATCAAATGTAAACGGTCTTATTTATTCTTCTGTATGGCATAGTTCTGTACAATGAATACATACTTTTACTGCTGATTAAGGCCCATTTGAAAGGTACAGTGCGCCTTGCGAAAATTAACCTTATCACATAACTTGTCGCATAGGAATTGGGACACTCAACGAAATAGGGAAAATTTGATAAGAAAAGGGAAATTTTTTGTTAGTCGAAGGACTTTTTCCTGAGGAAACCTACGAACACTGTGTACCAGTTTTGTATTATCCAGTCATAATGTGTATAAAGCCAGTGAAGTAATTAACACGCAGGTCTATTTGATAAGATAATGTAGGAGTTTTCCGTGCTGATACTCATTTATTGGCAAAGAAAAGTTTCGGAAGTTAAGCGTAATCGAGATAGCGCAGTCGTTTTGACGCGTGATTAGTGCCATACTAAAGAGCTCGACTAACATATGTTTTCTGCAGTAGTCAGGTCTTTAATATGATTTTAATCATACGTCAAAACGACTCTGCATAAGGCGGTTCAAGTTTATTTTAAGCTCTTGATTTACAATAATCCTGCGTGTTTCAGAGCACTGTTCGAACAATAAGTGCCTATTGTATTTCTAAAATATAACTATATTGATTTATTGGTATATATTTAGCTTCATTTTGTTGGACAAAAATTTATTAGAAGAAATAAATATGTTTCTCTAATAAAGACGTTTTCACGGGTTAGCGTTACTAAACAAAGGGTGAATTTAATACATAAAATGGCGCTCTATATACAGAGGGTGCAAGTTAATTACTATAACAAACGTCCTGAGGCGATTCTTGACACTGAGATAAAACGAAACATATGAACCAAGTTGAGTGTAAAAATGGCTCCTTTCGGCACCTTGATCACCCAAAACTTAGTGGAAAAATGTAAAAACAACCATAACTCAAGAACAAAACGTCGGATCAAAGTCAGGTAAAAGAGAATGTCCATTAATCTTTTAGTGTACTGTGCAATTCAGATATAGTGCAATGGCGGTGCAAGGATGACTCCCAAAGAAAGTGGAGCATTCCTTTGAGTATTTTATCAAATGTTGAGTGAGGGAAATTAACAAAAAATCAAATTCAAGATTTCAACAATCAGAAATAATAGTATATCGTTCAAGTTAGAACAACACTTATAATTCGAAAGAAAGAGAGATACATATGTGTAATTGATCTATTTTGTCTCAGTACAGGATACACTCTCGGAAGAAAAATTTAAATAAAACGAAATCTTTAACGTATCACAGAGGCTAAATGTGACGGATATTAAATGAAAGGCTTCCTGTCCAAGTTACGAGTGTGTGAAAATGAAAAAAAAAAAAAACTTTGATTAACATTAGTTATAAAACGACAGTGTATACCTATGAGCTACGAAAAACTACATTGCTATTGTGAATATACCAATATCGCGTCCTTCTGTAGCTCACTTATACGTATTTTGATTTTATCAGTGCTGTAGAAAATATCTAGAAGAAAGCTAGTTGGAATTACATCAAAAAATGGGGAGGGGGATTTTTTTTCGACGTTCTAATGTATTTTCACTTAGGGAATGATGCTTTGGTCGCACACTACTGAACTATAGTCCCTTGTGTGTCAATAGCGAGTTTCTTGCAGAAGACTGTCTTACAGTTTTGTTGTGGAATATCGTCAGTTAGCGTGGCTGTGTTATAGTAGATATCTACCCAACTTGAGTGATATACATAGTCCGATGGAATTGCTGTATAACAGAATAGGAAGTGGTGCGTTCAATTTTAGAGGGTTGTGCCTAGGTATGCACGGTTGTGTAAATATGTAGACGTTGGTGTTTAAGTAAAATTGATTGTGTTAATCTGTATGTGCCTGCACAATGGCAGATCACCCTATCCATGAGCTGGCAGATATGCACCTCATTTATGGAAAGGCAAAGAGAAATAGCCCAGAGGCGATTCGTTTATATCGTGACAATCGTCCTCACAGGAGACTAATTTCCCCTGTATTTTTTCCACGCGTCCATATTCGCATAGGGTCTCTTCAATTTCTCCTACGTGAAATCGGAATCGCACCATGTGGGCAGTTGAATTTGAAGACAGCGAACTTGGAATGATCAGAGACCGCCCTGAAAGTAGCAGTAGTTAAGTGTGGGGCGTAAAAATCCACATATATCTCTAGTGAATGATCATCAGCAGAGATTTAATGTGAGCGTGCTGTGCAGTACTGTGGATAATTTTGTGGTAGGACCTTATTTATTACTGACTCGCCTGTGTGGGAGGACGTATATTTTATTTCTACGTAATGTTCTCCCGAAATTGTTAGAACATATGCCCTTGAACATAAGACAGCAGATATGATCCCAGCATGACAGAGCACCTGCACATTTTAACAAAAATATGGAGACCTACCTAAATAAAACATTCCAGATCTTTGGATTGGGAAGAAGGACCTGTGTTATGTTGACTTCGTTCACCCTACCTCATGCCCTTTTGATTCCTTTTCTAAGATGGTGACTGAAACGCCTTTTGTATGCAACACCAGCTACGACAGCCGAAGAACTTGCTGCTCGAATTAATATAGCTGCAGCAGTCATCTCCGAAATGTCAGTGTTTACTACCGCATGCACTGAGAAAAATCCATTATCCGGACAGCGGTATATTGTACAAATACAAGGATTCATTATGTTTACTAAGGAAATCTGTACGGAGCGTACTTTATCCATATACTACATAGGTACTGCCTTTTACCCGCTTAGATATTACATCATGTCGCTGCAGGATGTCTGACATCTAACAATCTTCCGTATTTTACATACGTATACGTATGTTAAATACTTCAGCTATATGTTATATACGTCCATCTGTGTGTGAGATCCAGGCCGCCTATAGACACCTCTTTCTTTCGCCATGGCTGATCATTGAACTACCGTCTTTTGCTTGCGAAACGAGGTTGTTTACAAACGGAAAAGAAGAGAGGAAGGAAACAAAAGCCTGGGTAAGTACACTAGTTAACTATTACTTTAGTTAAATATTCCATTAATTATATATTCTTTTAGTGTAACTTGCTTTAATATAGTACTAAGTAAGTAATGTAGTTTATGACTACAATTCTTACTATTGTAACTCGTTAATGATTGAGGAGAATGGAATGGGTGAATCTGAATTTTGAGAAATCTTTGAATATTAATGTTTTGAAACATTTTACGTTTCAAGGTAGCAAAATGAATGTTATGTGTTTATTCATTCCGTTTTATATGTGACGATTTATTATTTGGTGCAGATTTACTATAGGGCTGCTTAACATAATTGCTAATAAACCGTTTTCAGCTCGAAAATTTCCTTGTGTAGTGAAGATTTAGGATTTAGATTTCTGGGCTTTCGGCATCAATGCCCTTGTTAGCCCATCACATATGAGGGATGACTTCCCTCGGTGAGTACACTATCCGGGGAAAGGAAGGGAAGAAAGGATTG
Organism: Thermobia domestica; assembly: GCF_964235325.1. Taxonomy (NCBI): domain Eukaryota; kingdom Metazoa; phylum Arthropoda; class Insecta; order Zygentoma; family Lepismatidae; genus Thermobia; species Thermobia domestica. The sequence goes on along the minus strand of NC_137461.1, from coordinate 53,183,615 downwards.
GGGAAGGAAGAAAACGGCCTGGGACCTATATGTTAGGTACCACTCCGGCATTTTCCTGCTGTGAATGAGGAAAACCCAAGGAAACCTCATTCAGGATGGCTGGACTTTTGATACTTTTTCGACCGAGTTCCCCCACCGGGATCGAACCCGGGACCGTTCGCACCGAAGGCGAGAGCGTTAGCGACTACGCTACGCGGGGCTACTTGTGTAGTCTAGAAAACTCATTTTTACTAGGATATTTGCATGATTTTTTTTTTTTTTTTTTTTTTTTTTGCTTTTAGTTTAGTTTAGTTTGATTGTACATCAATGTAAGAGAGAAGGTGACGATGAGATACATGATAATGGTGGAATCAAGAAAATGTAAGGAAACTGGAAAGTCTTAAGAATAACCACACCTACAGTGTTCACCAAAAGCCTATTTGTCGGGAGCATGAATCGAACCAGGGACCTAACGCGTCAGAGGTAAGCGCTCTACTACAGAGCTTTCTTTTGTTTAAAGAACTTGTTTACAATGAAATATATATATTTTACGAAGATATTGACATATTTTACAGCCTCACTGAAATTTAAAAAAAAGTAGTCAGGGAGAGCTTACTTGTTAGGTATTTTATTTTTTAATTTAATTTATTTTTATTTTTATTTATTTATTTTTGCTTTGTTATGTTCCCTAGTTAATCAATGTTTGGGTTACTGAAAATTAAAACCTTTTTAGTATTATTGTTATGTCATCACTTTGGAACCAAAAAGTTAGATTTTTTTTCTTGTGTTTTCATATAGGAAGTTGGTGAGTTTGTGCCTTAGCATTGGTTTGGTTTCTAGAACGTAATTGAAGGTCATGTTGAGTTGAGTCTTGGTAGGTTTGAGTTCGTGAAGTGTCAGGCACTGCTTGTGCCCCTGTCTTCTGTCTGTGATGTTTCCTGGCTTTGGGCTGTGACCAGTGGCGTGCCGTGACTTTTCTCACAGGGGACTAGGTTCGAAGAGAATGTGTGCTGTAGAGTGGAGGTCCTGAGTAGTATTGTTGACAGCAAATAACACAATTTATATGTTTCTGTAAACGCTCCTTCTACCAAGCCTCTTTCTTTCAAGAAATGGATAATTTCAGTGACAGTTTTATTTGAAAAATCTAAGAGTCTGTAAACCTATATTAATTCACTCCGCAAATTGTTAAATTTAAAAAAAAAACTCCCGTAAATTGATTTAAGGGTCAAAAACAAGCAATCAGGAAATCGAGATTTCAAGCACTGAAAATTCTTTAAATCTAACAGCTCAAGAAATTGTAACTCACTGAGATCTTGAAATCGCAGCATCAATAATGTCATTGAAGATACGCACATATTTAATTTCTGAATCTGTTCAGTCATCTACTTTACGTCTTTTATTAGAAGGTTTCCGTTGAAATCCAATTCTACTTTTCTATAAGTCTTCAAAATCGTTTCTTGCATTTCTAAGTTGCGATACTATCTTTTGTACTTTTTGGATGCAATATTTCACATCCAAGGTTTTACTTTAAAGAATGTTGAATAGTATATCCGTGCGGAGAAATGCAAAATCGAAATCCTTCAATGATAACTCTCACATTTTTTCTTTTTTCTTTTTTGTAGTCATGAAAGCTCCGGTGTCGCAATCTGAATCTTCTACAATGTTCTCAGAACACCGTAAGAGTTTTATTTGATTTTCATTTACTGCATTCACAATTTTGGAATTGTAATTCCATCTTATAGTGGCAACCGTTGGAAATCGCTTAGTTACTTCTGATTCAGCAAGCGTGTTACTGCGTTTCGATGAATATGAAAAGAAATTTGAAATGCCACTTATTCTAAAAAATATTTTACATTCCTTGATGTGATTAACAGACTGTGGAACAACGAGATTGAGTCTGTGATGATAGCAGTGTATGGTGAACGCACTCAAACACCTTTCCACAAAAGATTAAACCGTTCAAATGTCCGGAAAATGTGGTAGCTCCATCCATAGCCTAGTGCTACAAGCTTTTGCTTACAATTAAAATGAGAGAGAATTTGGAAGGCATGCTCACTTAGAGCAGTCGCAGTGCAATCACTGCTTTTTTTAGTAGTAACATCTGCAAAACAAATAAATCTTTCACGAATTGCCGTCTTTCACGTACCGATTGAATGTTGAGAGATCTTTGCAATGTCCGTAGTTTTGTCCAACATTATTGCTGTAAGAAGTGTATTGTTTATTTCTGACTTAATTTTATCCAGAATTACTCACCAACACATTTAATAATATAATTCTGAATTCTGTTTGACGTTCCTTTAAACACTCCCATGCTGTGAAGATGACAAGTCAACATGGGCGCCCGAACGATAGGGCAAGGTGGGGCCCGGACCTTCCTCTGGCTCACGAAAATGTATACGTAATATAGCAAACCACGTATATTAAATACTAGGAATGCAATGGATATACCCGATTGCAATGAAATGAGCTGAGCGAGCTAAAACTACGTAATCAGTTTATTGTCACATTTTCAAACATTTTTCTTTGATCGTTTGCGGCAATTGAAATGCACCAAACGGCTAACCAAACGGCTAACCCGAGTATAAGAGCTTCGCTTCGCTCAGCTCAATTAATACACATACTGAGAAATATAACTGAAATAGTATTCACTCAGCACGACATACTCTATCAGCGTACTAAGTTTGGTTGAGATCGGGAAACGATCTAGGAGGAAGCGTTTTTCGGTGATTATTCCTCGATGGTACATCGGATTTTTGATTTCGACCTATGTTGTCACTCAGCACGACATACTCTATCAACGTACTAAGTTTGGTTGAGATCGGCCAAACGTTCTAGGAGCAAGCGTTTTTCGGTGATTATTCCTCGATGGTACATCGGATTTTTGATTTCGACCTATGTTGTCACTCAGCAGGACATACTCTATCAGCGTGCTAAGTTTGGTTGAGATCGGCCAAACGGTCTAGGAGCAAGCGTTTTTCGGTGATTATTCCTCGATTGTACATCAGATTTTTGATTTCGACCTATGTTGTCACTCAGCACGACATACTCTATCAGCGTGCTAAATTTGGTTGAGATCGGCCAAACGGCCTAGGAGGAGTTCGCGGACAACCAAACGGCTAACCCGAGTATAAGAGCTTCGCTTCGCTCAGCTCAACCAGAAATACCAGATGCAACATAGCAACCATGGAGATGGGCCCCTCCCTAGAAAATTTTCTTCAGGCGCCCCTGCAAGTCCATTTAGTGTCGCACTTAGAAAGTAACTGAATTACTTCAATATAATTTCCCTAATTGACAGAATCTTCCTGTTTGTTATAGCTCTTGTTTAGCCATAAAACAAGAGGAATAAATCAATTGGTTCATTAGTTCCCGGTTTGAATCAACTTCTGCATTGCTTGCTCAATTAAAAATCAATTCTGGTTTCCTGAAAGTTTTCAATTTAGTTATTGTGGACAGGTGTGAATAACATTTTTTTTGGGCGGAACTTGGGTTTGTGAAAATTGTTCATGTCACAAAAGCCATCATTATTCCACACGTCCTTTTCTATGTGGAACAGAATACAAGGCCAGCAATACAGTTTGTTTCTTGTCTTACATGCAGTTAGCTATTTTGAAGAAGCAAAATAATCCGTATTGATATTATGTATATAATCTTTCATTTTTGTCTAAATGGAAATGTTTGGAGTTGTTCTACCACTGGTTATTATTTGTTGCATTTCTTGAAAAGTAAGGAATCCAATGGTCCAGAATACAAGACTGAAACAGCCGATCCCCACCCCTACTGTCCCCTATACCAATTGAAGTAATATCACTGCTTGCGCCATCGCTTTGTTGCAAGGGACTCGGTTTCTCAAACGAGTCCCCTTCCATACTTTATTCTTTGAGTCATTTTCAAAATATATTGATAATCTAAAAAGTTCACACTTCCCTAGATTTCTTAAAGTGTCAAGATTAATACTGTAAATTTAATAGCGTTAAAACTATTAACTGTAAAAAGCAAACGAGCATTAAATTCGCTTACGGCAGAACGCCCGTGCTTAGAGCTTAGACAACATAATATGAGGACTAGCTGACTGGACCCTGTTCCCTTCCCCGAGAAAAGCCGATTAAAACCCGAGCGTTTCCGATCTCCACTTCGCTATCGCACCTACCACACGGGCGCTGACTATAGTTGTGTCAGAACAATTGAAATAGTGTTATTTTACAAAAATAGAGAAATGTTTTCGTTTTCTTTGGTATATATTTATCATAAATACTTTAATTAAAATTCCAGGGGACTAGCCTAGTCCCCTAGTCCCCTTGACGGCACGCCGCTGGCTGTGACGTATTTATGTTGAGGAGTACCAACGCAGGCCGCGTGATATACAGGCAGCTACAACACAGCTTCAACAGTTACGAGTGCCAGGTGTTTGAATTTCAACTTTCGTTACGGCGTGACTAATGCAGTATAGTACTAGGTTCAATTTCTATGGGTGGTAAAAACGGTATATTACTTTCGTGGTGTGGTAAGAAATACAACGTAATTGTTATTAGTTTAATTAGTGTTTCTTCATAGTATTGTTTCACTATTTCTAGAAGGAATTAAGTATTAACGAAGTAATGAATAAGCAAAAGCACACTTTGATTGACGTTTACTATTTCTCATACTCCATTGAGAATGTTTTGATCCTCAGTTGCACAAACATCCAGTGTGCGTTTTTTTCTTTCTTTTTTTTGGTTACACTGCCTCGCAGATGAGCTCTCTCGTGGCTAAGTGGTTAGTGAACACGCCTTTGGCGTGGGACACCCGGGTTCGATTCCCGGCCGGGGGCCGCGGTGGCTCAGTGGTAGAGCGTTCACCTCTGGTGTTGGGGTCCCGGGTTCGATCCCAGCCCCGCCAAGTGAACCTTGTGGTGGACAAACACCGTGTGCGTGGGTTTTCTCGGGTTCTCCCGTTTCCTCCCACTTTCTTCATTCCACCATTTAATTCATTGCTCATCATCAGCGTCTCCCTTAGCCTAACCGGCATAACTGTGGGACGTAAAAATCAAAGGTTACATTTCATTTTTTCTTAATCTCTTGCACCGACCGACCGATCTCGATCAAATTTCCAACGTAGATGCGGTTCTGACCTGGGAGTGTTTTTAGCTATTTACTTTGACAGTAGAACTTAGGGGGAGGAGGGGGACAGAAAAAATAAATAAGACTTAATTTACTTTGAAGTGTAAAAGTGCGAGCGTTTTCTTCTCTCTCTCTCTCTCTCTCCCTCTCTTCACTCCTCCAGTCTCCTCTCACTTTGATTTCATGATTTCGCACTCTGATGAAAAGTATTAAATACCGCCAGGAAAAGTACTAATATATAACCTCTCTTTTAGGCGCCCCTCCAACCACGCGCCCGGGACACGTGCTTTGCTTGCTCGCCCATAGCTGCGGCTCTGTGAGCTACATAAGTAACATACAATGCTTACGTAATACTTTGGGTAATAAATACTATTAAGAAAGGAAGAATTGCATTTTTTTAACTTTCGGAAAGAAGCTACTATGGGATTAAAGATAAGGTAGGAAAGGCAACACATTTGCATGCAAATGAAGTGAAACACATTTCAGTCTATGCTTTCACCCAGCAGACATATTGTTTGGAACCAAAAAAATGTGACTTTTGGAATCTTGTACTTAGGTTCACAGCGGAAGCGACGAAATAACTTGACTCATCCATTGTAGCTCTCCCCGCAATCAGTTTCCAAAATATTGGCAATAAGTTTGCGAAACGAGAGGTGACGACTCCAATTTTGGGTGAAAAGTCGCTATAAGAAATAATCGAGAAATTCAGTGTCTATATGCATTGTTTTAAAGTTGTAGATGTAAACTAAACAATATGTTCTACTCACTGGCGCAAATCCCGGGGGGATGGCGGATACATGTCCCCTCCAATCTTGGAACTGAGGGGGACTTCTCCCCAATAATCCGATTTGAAATGTGTTTTTTGGGAGAAATTTGATGATTTTTGTCCGATTGCTACAAAGGAACGTGAGATAAAATAGATGTTCCCCAGAATAAGCCTCAAATCTGCAGCCTCCTATCGCTGAAGACCACTCTGATCCTCCACAACATTGTTTTTCAACTTCATAAGTATTTTGGACATCGCCAAAAAATAGTATGGTAACGGTCTTACCCTTCCCTCCCCCCAATGTTGAAGACAGATTTGCGCCGCTGGTTCTATTCACATCTTTGTAAACAGGGCGCAACCAATCCTTTAATTCAGGGATCATTTCAGGTTGTTTCGGGTACTTTTGTTCATGTTGTGGTCAAAATAGTTCCGAAATAATTAACACTACAGTACTTACGTTAAGCAATTTTTGTAAAAGAAAAAGTGCAGAATAATTAAAAGACCTCAAAGGACAAATATAACAAACACCTTCTTCGCCTTTATTCACGCATCTATAGCTAATCTTGTTGCTATCGGTAATGATGTATTACGTGTGTAACCCAACGGAAACTCTGCGAACTAAAGGACATCAAGTTTGTAGTTGTTCTTCGTTAGAGGGCAAGGGTAACATAACAATGCAGGATTGTGGGGTAGTGAGTACGCTGTATTTCCAAACTCTTCATCACTTGCGCTGATTAAAACAAACAAACAGAAAAAAAGAACGTAAAAACTGTTTTGAACTAATAATGCTTCTCTACAGATGAACATTTTGTTTGCAGCAAAAAGTCGCTAAATGTGTAAGTAGGTAAATCGTCATTTAAAAATCACCCAAAAAAGTCTCCAATCGGAAAAAATATTTTTTGTCGCTATCGTAGGGCGACCATACGTCCCGTTTTGACCGGGACAGTCCCGTTTTAGGGGCGTGTCCCGGCCTTCCCGTCAGTAGATGGAGAAAAGAAGTATTCGTCCCGTTTTATGTAAATAAAAGAAGTAAATAACAAACCCAGTACCTTTACTCCTTTTAAAAGTATTGATAATTAATAATAACAAACAGGCAAAAATTGAACTGAAATTCCCTATATTAAACATACTCTATAGTTCGCAGTACTGCTCGAAAGGCAGCAGAGGTTTTAGCAGTTGGTTGTGTTAAACAAACTTCAACGTGTCTTTCCTTTTTCATAAGTACCCGCTCTGTAACGAAGAGAGAGAGGGGGGAACTCTGATATCAAGGCACTGATAAGAACAATGGTAGATCTAAAAGTCTAGGGTTGCAAGAACCTGTCCCGTTTTTAACTGAAAATTTTATGGTCACCCTACTCTATCGTTGAGGTCGAATTCCCCTTATTTAGCGACTTTACCCAAAATTGGCAACACTGACCCCCACCGAACAACACCCCGTCATCTTTAGCCTAGCCAGCATAATAGTGGGACGTAAAACTTAAAGATTTCATTTCGAACAACACTCCCAGAAACCTACTGTTATACCATTCCCAAAACACCCTTTCGTACAGTTCTCCCTATTCGAAAAAAATTGTAAATAGCAGTGTTCATACATAAATATGGAACTCAATTTCCCTGAATTTTTCAGGTTTTCCAGGTATTAATTTTGCAATTTCCAGGTCTAGTGGAAGAAACTAGTAGTACGAGAACACATAAATTTTAAGAATACTATATTTATATATTTGAGAATGGCCACCCTTCTCCCCAATGAACGATTGCAATTAAATATTGAGTCACAAGAAAATAAATAATTAAAATAAATAAAATTTAAGTTGAAAAATATTAAGTTGAGAAGCCTACTAAGGAAATTATATAATACTTTTGTTCCATACTTGAATACATTCAAAATATACAAAAATATTGGCTTGGGGAAGAAAAAAGGTCCCGCGAGATTTTAACTGATTCTTATAGTGAAGGAATTTTCAAAATCGACTAGAAATTGACTAGAGAAATCGACTAGTGAAGGAATTTTCAAAATCGGCGCAGGCAAGCATGAAAAAAAAATCGCATTTTCATGTACCGGTTCAAAATGGGGAAGAATAAAGGTCCCGCGAGATTTTAACTGATTCTTGTAATACTCGTCGAGAGAAATCGATTAGTGAAGGAATTTTCAAAATCGGCGCAGGCAAACATGGAGAAAATGGCATTTTCATGTACCGGTTCAAAATGGGGAAGGAACAAGGTCCCGCGAGTTTGAACCGCTACGATATATGTTCACGAAAGTGCCCGTCTTCTCAAATTTAGTTAATTACTGTGACACAGAGTCACATTGTGGATGACTCTGCAATCGGCAACCACTGCACATATACTCCTCCCGCCCCACAGTTTATTTCGATCCATTCCTCACGTGCTAACGGCATGGTTCAACATCTGCAAGAAAGAGGTAAATGTAACGTTCAATTGGCAATAGCTTTTCACCAAATTAAGCTGCATGAAATCTGATTGCATATTTGACATACTGAGAAAATTCTAGCCCGTGGCCATATGTATCACATATCCCACCAGTTCATAAAAATTTTTAACACAAAATTACGGTCGTCCGTGTGACGTACTCCCAAAAGGCCTAATGTGTATCACCCACCTCACATTCAATGAAACCACATCCTTGTAGAATTTAGAAAGGAAGTTCTTATGATGTATACAGGATGTCTCAAACGTTCCCTGACATAGGGTAACTCTGTTATTATCAGAGTTACAACAAAATGTAAGAGGAAAAACATCTCGAAATATGACGTTTTCAATCTAAAGTGAACACTTTTTTAAAAAAAAATCGGACGAGATGTTTGTGCTGTATACTCTTTATGCACCCAATTTTAAATGAAAATGCAACGTTGTCATTTACCTGGACCCACAACATAAGTGAATGAAGTTACTGTTTGAAACGGGGGCTGGCTATCGACATGTTAGCGTAAAAGACAGTAACTTCACTCACTTATGTTGTGGGTCCAGGTAAATGGCAACGTTGCATTTTCATTTCACATTGGGCGCATAGAGAGTGTACAGCGCAAACGGGTCATCCGATTTTAAAAATTCCTTCACTTTAAAATGAAAACATTATATTTGGAGATGCTTTCCAAAGTAGTATAATTTAGTTTGTTTAAATTTACAATTTAATAAATTTACAATTCCGAATTTAATACAAGTAGATTCGGATTTACATGCGTAGGATTTTGTATGCATCTAATTAATGAATTCTTTTATATTCATGCTTAACTTAGTGACTTGGCTTTGGACTGCAACTGATTATTGTAACCCATTATTGCTTGAGAAGAAACAAGATATCCGAATCTTCATTTGGAGAAATCAAAGGTCTATTGGAAAGCTGCGGATTACAATCATTAATTTCTACATTTCAAGGTGCGTAAATTATATATTCTGTGTTTATTGTTAAATTACTATTACTATTATTGGGTTTAGAATCAATCAAGCACTTCATGATATTTTATGGGGATCAAGATGGGTGCCGGATAGATAAGTATTTGAGCGTCAGGCTCTTATTTCTTTTCAATTTAATATTTAATCAATGATTATTTTTCTCTCTCATTATTCCACCAAATCGTATTCCAAGATCATTATATCCATTTTTGATCGATATATCCATATTTTTGATCTCTTTCATATTTCTATATTTTCGATTTTTGATATTGTTTATATTTCGATATTGTTGTATTTTTCGATATTTCGAACAAGTTTTGATAGTTTGTCGATATCGATTATCTATATCTAAATTCGTATATTCCAGAGCCCTATCGAACCCCCTCCGAAATGAAGTATTTGGCTATGGATCTGATTAGGGATGCGCACGAGACAAGACGAGATAGAATTTTTGTTACGAAATTCGAGACGAGATAGAGCTCTTCCAATAGAAACGGACCCAGTTTTCGAGACGAGACAACTTTCGCGGCACCTTTTCGAGAGGAGACAATCTCAAATCTTTTCTCTTGCGCATCCCTAGACTTGATCATGAGTTATCAAAAAAAAAATGTTAATGAGAAATAACATGTAAATACAATATAGGTAGCCAAAACATTTTTGTTTTCATTCTTCAGTAATGCATTGTTATTAATCTCAGGGGGGCGCGGTGGCTCAGTGGTAGAGCGTTCACCTCCGGTGCTTGGGGTCCCTGGTTCGATCCCAACTCGCGCCGTGTGGACTTTGTGGTGGACAAACACCGTGCTCGTGGGTTTTCTCGGGGTTCTCCCGTTTCCTCCCACTTTCTTCATTCCACCATTTCACTCATTTCTCATTATCACCGTCTCCTTTAGCCTAACCGGCATAACCGTGGGACGTTAAACTTAAAGATTTCATTTTTTATTAATCTAAGCGTTTTATAGTGTATTCTTAAGCTTAAGGTGATGTATAATTAAATTTTGAATTCAGTTAACTTATTTTGTTTCTCAGATTGTTTTTAAAATGTATGTACAAACGTTTATTTTCATTCTTCAGAGTTTAAAGTGACGTATAGTTATTAAACATAGTATTTAATATTGTACTCTTAACGTGGAAGTGATATACAGTTAACTTTTGAATTCAGTTAACATTTTTCTTTCTGAAATTGCTTTAAAAAGTATGTAAAAACGTTGTTATTTTCTTTCTTGAGTACTAAAAGTGATGCAAAGTTATTAAGTTTACTACTTTATATTGTATTCTTAACCCTAAACTGATACACAGTGCGTTTTTGAATAAATTATGTCAAGTTATTTGAGTGACGAACACTGGTAGAAAATCCTGACTACTACTGGAACATTTTGATTTTAAGGTGAGGACTACTGGTGCAAGGATTTTAAAATATTGTTTTTCCTTTAACGGCTACTCCTTTTTGAATTCTGGCTACATGGTCATTATAGGAAGGATCAGTGAGTCTTTCCAACTATGGTACAGCTCCGACAGATTCCCGATGCTCAGAGAGGAGACAAAATAGTATGTTTTCAACCTTAAAGTGAGAACCACTGGCGTTTTTACCTTGCTATGCAAAAGTAAGTGAGTACTCCAATGGGGTTCCAATGCGGTACCTAATTTCTGCATTTTAGATATATGGAAATACATGTCTCTAAAATGTAAACAACTGATTTTTTTTGGGGGGGGGATAAACTATAGGTATGTGGGGCTTGCATACTTGACGCTACAATTCGGAAATTGAATTAAAATATGACTAACGGCTATCAAGATGTTGTCAAATAAAGGGAGGACCAACACAGTTAAGGGGTTTACGTGTTAGATGCTAAAATTCCCGAAATCGGTCATGGAAAGTTAATAAACACCAGTAGCAATTTCATCTCAAAGTAATTAGATATCTTCATGGGGTGTTAGAACATCATGGAGTCTACCAAAATTAAATTTTAAAAGCTTTTGAAAATATAATCTGACATTTGTAAACAGTATTTGAAATATGTGTTTACCCAAAACTTCCAGCTAGTACATCTAACATCTGGAGAAACACTGTGAAATAAAAGCTTATGAGATCTTGAAATTTCGGAAACAATTATTGGTCGCAACAAAATTAAATAAGATGGTACTTCTATGGGTTAAATCAGTACCTCAGTACAATTTCGATCGAAAGATTATTTCAGTCCTAGGTTTTCTTCAGGCAATTCCAAGGGTTCATCGAGCTGTGCAAAAGAATGAAAATTCGCTGTCAATATCTAAGATAGTAACTAAGATATAAGGAATTATATATTTTATGCCGTAAAAATAGAGATCTTTATGGATTTGTACTTTTGGGTCTTTCCTATAAGAAAAAAATTCAGAAAACTACTGTATATACCTTAATAGACAATTCAGTGGGCGGGGACACAGTAGCTTAGTGGTAGGGTATTTAACTAATCTTTTTTTGCAGAAACTATTGGAGTATTCACTTAACCCATAGAAATACGATCATACTTAACTCCCTATTTAATTTTAAAATTAAATAAAAGGAAATGTTTCAGTGTAGCGACCCACGATTATGCATTTTAGTCTCAGGGAGATTATGATTAAAGCAAGTGAATGTTGTTGACAGAATTGATGGAATGCAAAGGTGGGAGGAAAGAGAGTACCCCGAGAAAACCCACGAATACGATGTCCACTACAAACTGACTTGGCCGTGGATCGAACCAAGAACCCAATACACTAGAGGTAAGCAATCTACCACTAAGCCACCTTGCCCTCGCCCATTTAATTGTCTATTAAGTTATATACGGTTGTTTTCTGAAATTTCTTCTTCTTACAGAAAATACTCAAAAGTACAAATCCATGTGGGTCTCTATTTTTACGACGTCATAAAATACATAATTCCTTATATCTCGCTTGCTATATTAGATATTGACAAAAAATGTTCACTTATTTCAGAGCCCGATGAACGCTTGGAATTGTCCAAAGAAATTTAGAGCTGAATTAATCTTTCGATCGAAATTGTACTGACGAGTCTGAGGTACTCACTTAACCCATATAAGTACCATCTTATTTAACTTTTGTTAGGATCAATAATTGTTTTCTGAAATTTCAAGATCTAATACGCTTTTATTGTATGGTGTCTCTCTAGCTGCCAGATGTACTAGCTGGAAGTTTTAGGTAAATACATATTTCTAATACTTTTTACAAATGTCAAAATATATTTTCCAAAGCTTTTAAAATTTAATCTTGGTAGACCCCATGATGTTCTTAAACTCCATGGAAATACCTAATTATTTTAAGATGAAATTGCTACTGATTCTTATTAACTTTCCATGACCGGTTTCGGAAATTTTACCACCTAACACGAAAATCCCATAACTGTATGGATCCTCCCTTTATTTGACAATATCTTGATAGTCATATTTTAATTAATTTTCTAAATTGTACTGTCTAATATGCAAGCTCCACGTACCTATGGTGTCGCTTTTTATTTCACCATATTTCGGTAACTGTTAGGCGTACCGACTTGCGGTTTCGGTAAACACACACACCTATAACGTTCTTTAAAACGTTATTAAGACATATTTTAGAATATTTAGAAATGAGAGTTCTGCGAATATCATGGTACCCGAAAACCCCCATAAGGGCGTGTGTGTAGTGTATTTAATTGAAACTACTTTTGAGGTGGTTGTAAGCCCTCGTAATTACGTTTCGGAAACTGCACCACCTAGTACGCAAACCCCACACTTCTATGGTGTCGCTCTTTATTTTCCCATATCTCAATATCCCTAAGGCTTACCGAGTTGAGGTTTTCGGTAAACAAATATCAGTTCCCTACATTTTAGAGACATACATTTCCACATATCTAAAAAATACAGTCATTAGGTACCCCATGACACCCCGAACACCATTGGGGTACCCACTTACTTTTGAATAGTAATACATTTTAAGTTGTTGTTCAGCATCAATAAACCTTCATAGTTTTTCTACGTGCAACCCAAAAGTCCATACCTGACCGAACAGATTTTGTCCATTTAATCTCAAAAATGTTAAGATACTTTGTATTGTTAAGTACAACCAAGTTAAGCACACTGAATTTAATATTTTAAATATTTTCTGATTTTTGTTTCAGGTATTTCGTGCATCAAAACAAAACCAGGATTCTGCTTGGAAGACAGTGAAAAGAAGCAGTGTAGGTTGTGGCTAAAAGTACGTCCTTTCTGAAGACAGACCCAATTGTATTTACATTCTTTTGTACGAATATATAACCCTAATAAAGATACTGTACTACAAATTATTTCTTTCTTCCATAAATTAGAATAAAATATTATCTCTGTTTAAAGAAAATGTTTGTTAGTGTTAAGTCATTTCAACTCTTTTTCTCTGTAATAAGAACATTATTCCTCGCAATATTTTTTATCTTTGTGCTATTACGATTGGATGAAGTAAAATTCTATACGAAGCACTATTATTTCAGACATGTATTAATAACTAATGTATTGTTCTGTATGTAAGGCAATGTGTATACTGAACATGTCTAGCGAAGGTGTTGTTTAAATATAGAATCTATAACTCAGCTTTTCAGTAGTCAACTTTATTGAGAATCCGAAGAAAGAAGTAAAAAAAAAAAAAAAAGTTGGACTTACCAACGTATGTGTTCGAATTCTGGACTAATCCAAATTATCCAGAGAAATTATTATATATTTCTTTGTTGACATTTCAGATGTATCCTTTATCCAAGTCATATGAAACGGAGACTTCATACACCGCTATACTTTGTATGAACTATGTTCCGTATTTACTTAATCACTTTGTAACTTTCTCTAGGGTTGACAAGACCGCAGGTGTCAATCGAATAGTTTAGTGTTTCACTCATGTCACCTTGTGACTAAGGTACGTCCTGTCGGTATATATATGGTACTGGGTTCAATTAGCGATAAAATACATTTTTAGCATTAAGCAAATGCAAAAATCTACGAAATGAGATACCATGATCTCTGACTTACGGATAACACCAAGCAACTAATGGTACTGAGTGTGATTGAGTTTACTAGTTACTATCTGGCTAAAATTAGTGTTCCTTTAGGTATACTTCTTTTCGTGCTCTGAATTGCAAAGATTGAAATAACCGTTTTAAATTATTGTATATATATCTTCTGAGTAATACTGAGAATCATTGCTCTTTCTTTAAGCAATGTATGAGACTGTTAAACTGCTCGTTGCTTAAAATGTTGCACTAAGAAGGATGCATCCTGGAAAGTCCAAATTTGCAGAATGTCTAGAGCAGGGAAGGATAAATATGTTTAGTCGATGGCTGCACAACGCCTCCGCTGTCACCACGTTGTCACACCGAATACAGCGGACGTTTAAGAATATTCTGCACTTACTATTAGGTATCTGCCTGGGAACTTTGGTGCAGCTACCCAGTCTCCTTCTTGGGGGGCGCGGTGGCTCAGTGGTAGAGTGTTCACCTCCGGTGCTTGGGATCCCTGGTTCGATCCCAGCTTGCGCCATGTGGACTTTGTGGTGAACAAACACCGTGCTCGTGGGTTTTCTTGGGACTCTCCCGTGTCCTTCCACTTTCTTCATTCCACCATTCACTCATCTCTCATCACCGTCTCCTTTAGCCTAACCGGCATAATCGTGGGACGTAAAACTTAAAAAATAAAAAGATGATGATGATTCCAGTCTCCTTCTTGGTGTTGCATTTTTAATGGCGAGTACTGAGTAGGAATCATCTTGTGAGCGAACATGTTTTCGGCTGTCAGCATACTTTTAATTATTGCGACAATAAAAAAAAACATACCTGTTAATTAAAATGTACAGAGAAGTTATTTCTGGAAAATTCTATTCAGACCTCTTGTGGTAACAACTGCACTTTAGAAGAAGATACTATTAAGGAAAAGAATGAGGTAAAATGATCTTTATATCGTACAAGCAATGGATGATAACAGCTTAATAAATGATTGTACGTAAATCTTGTTTGTTTGAGTTTGAATATAGGATTGTATATGGCTGTGCATTTTGCATTATTATTGAAGTGCTGCAACTAACTAACTGCAAACCATATGATAAATTCTTACAGTAATATATCACATATTGATTTACTCTGTATGACAACGAAAATAGTTTAACATATGGTTAACCTTCTTTGTGCCCATAATTTTAAAATTAACGCTTGTGTCACTTTTCAACACTTGGCTTTGCAGTAGCTTTCCAACGAATTAGCAGGAAGCCCAAACTTACAGGACACCCTGCAGATAAATACATTTCTTTGGACAGTTTTCCTGCTCCAAACTAAGATTTGAAAAGTGTAGTATTGTTAATTTTATTATTATTGGCACAAAGGAGATCAACCATATTTTAAACTATTTTTGTTTCCATACAGAGAAAAACAATATGTGACAACATTACAGTAAGATGTATCATGCATTTCTCAGTATGTTGCAGCACTTCAATAATGGTGCACTATACGTACAATCTAGATCCTGAATATGTCCAATCCATATATTACAACAAGGCAATACGTATGCGATACAGGCAAAATCCGTATATTTCATATGGACAATCTATAAGCTACATACATCCAATCCATACATTACATATGGCCAACCTGTACGCGACATACGTATAATCTATATGCTACATGCAGACAGTCTGTAAGCTACATATGTGCACTCTGTATGGTGCATACGGATATTCTATATGCTGTATCGGGACAAGCTGTGTGCGACATAAGGAAAATCTGTATAATACATACGTACAATACGTATACTGTATCTAGTCGTACGTACGGGGCACAAGTACAATATAGATGCTGTCTCGGGATTGAACGCAAGAAACATACGTACAGAACGTATATTGCACACTTCTTGAAATTATGCTCCGTCCTGATAGTCAGTGAGTGTCGTCATTATTAACTGACATGCTACATACGATCCTGACGTCACAAAGCTAGATATCACCTCCGTATATACTTGTTACTGCAGATGACGTCACACGAATGACGTCATTGCACTTATGCAGACAGTACGTATAATACATACTTTTTCAGTTATACGTTTGCTGCAGGATGTTATATACGGTTGTACGTTAAGTCCAGAAACTACAGGAATTACGAATGTAACCTACGTTTTTAAGTATGCCACCTACATTTTTTTTCTCAGTGTGCGGAAAAATTTGCTTCGCCGATATAATCTTTGCAATAGGGTCAACTTCCACAATATAAGACTGTGAATTCTTATTATTCACAGCTGTCTCGTGTACACATATTGCATTGCACAAATACTGAACAAGGTACCTTTGAGTATTTCATAGTTATCCTACTTTATACGAAACAGAATAAATAGGTAGTTTGAAACTATATTTCTTTGTATCATTGTGCAACACGCGCAACAGCTTGTTTTTCGTCTGGTTTCATTGCTTCTGTGCTCGGAATTATTATGTTTCACATGATTAAGTATTACAAGGAGGAAATCTTTTAATGCAGCTTACTTTCCCCCAAATTGTGTTGACATAATTTGTGACAATCATTGTTGTCATGTGAAGAATCCCTTGTGCTCTCGTTCATCATACATGATCATTGCCGCCTGACTGTCTTATGCACAGTCTAGTCATTATAAACCTAATCTGGATCAAAGTTAGTTTTTCTATTTTTACACACTTTTAATTTGTACAGCAAGCCGTTAATTTATCATCCGTTATCATTAGCCTAGAAGATATAACTGTGATGTGTTAAAGACTTACTTCATTTAAATTCTTCTTCCGAGAGTTTATTTTGTGTTGAGACAAAATAGATCAATCACACATGTGTATCTGTCTTTCGAATCCTAAGTGTTCTAATTTGAACGCTGTAGTATTACTTTTGATTCTTGAAATGTTGTACTTGAGTGTTGAACATTTTTCTCATTCAAAATTTGCTAAAATACTCGAAGGAATACTCCAGTTTCTTTGCGAGTCACCCTTGCACCGCCATTGCGCTACAACCGATTGTACACTAATGGAATCTACAATTAAATATAATGGACATTCTCGTTTTCCCACTTTCGATCCGATATTTTGTTCTCGAGTATGGGTGTTTCTGCATTTTTCCGAAAGTTTTAGGGAGGTCATAGGCATCTCTACACCCAGGTTGGTCTATACTTACACACACACACACACACACACACATATATATATATATATATATATATATATATATATATATATATATATATATATATATATATATATATAGATATAGATATAGATATAGATATAGATATAGATATATATATATATATATATATATATATATATATATATATATATATATATATATATATATATATATAACCACCAAATGCATGGCATTTATCATTTGAGAATTCATATGCTTTTCAGGGTTTATCATCTAGTTCGAAGGATAGAATACATGCTTTGTTTTTAAATGCCTCTAACTGGGCACATCTATTAAAACTAATATAAATTAATCGAATCAGCGTTCTGCAAATAATCAAATTCTCAAAAGGAAAATCAACTTTTCCAATTTTTTAATATGTATCTGGACGAATACCGATCTGTTAGTTGTTTATTTCTGTAGTTTCTTTCTTTGGAAAGAATTTTAATCCGAAGTTCTATACAGGTGTATGTCTTTCTTCGCAAGTGAACATAATTAACTCGAGACAAAAAACGGCGACATGCAGTGAAAGTGCATGAATTTATTGAAAAACGTCGAGTGGTCCGTTGTCATGACAGTTATTTTCAACGGCGCATAAAAGTTGTTTTACAGCCAGCAACGTTGTCAGATTTCAAGAAAACGTGAAAACAGTAGGTAACGTAAGAATGTCCGAATTTTATATTCCGAACGATAGCGCAACAACCTTGTTTACGAAAGTGATTTACTTTGTACACACATGTAGCATTTTACTGCTTGTATTCAGTCATCTCTAATACATGTGACCCATGGGACACAGCTCGCATCATGTGGAACTTTGTAGTGGACAAATACAGTGTGTGCGGGTTTTGTCGAGGTTCTCACGTTTCTTCCCATTTTCTTCATTCCATCATTTCTTTCATTATCTTCATCATCACCACCTCCTTTATTTTCGGATCATAAATGATGGACATTAATGTTAAAAAAATAAACTGTATAATTCAGAATCTTGGACATTATGCAAGGTATATAAGAAATATATAGAGAGCTCCGAAATGTGGTATTGGAGAAAGATGGAGAAGGTAAAATGAACAGAGAGAATAACAAACAAAGATCTTTCGAAACAAATAGAGGAAATGAGAATGCTTTTAGCAAGCATTCTTCGTATGAAGGCCAATTATATTGGACTTATCTTGTGACATATATTGGACTTATCGTCTTTCTTTATGACACCATAGAGAGAAAGATGGAAGAAAAATGAGGAGTAGAAAGAAGAAAACAACTGATGGATGATTTGAAAAATAAAAGAAAAGTTTAGGAGTTAAAAGAGAAAGGAAAAACTAGATAAAAGTGAAGAAACATTTCAGGCACAAATTTAGACTTTTTTAAAAGAATAATTAAAAGAGAAAAATAAAATTAGTCACAGAATATGCTAAAAGGTGGAATACTTAATCATAATATTTATAACAGACATATTTATTGTTTTGCTTTGACATTATGCACAACATAAAGGAGCATTTTGGTAATAATTTTAAAACGTAATATTAAAGTTAGTTGCCACCATGGCTGGAGCCAGTAGAATACGCAAGAAGGGTTCAAAGTTCAACCCCACCGTACACCGATTGAGCAAGATATAATGGAAAAATATACATTTATTGTATTGACTTCTCATACGTGTACAAAAATCACGTTTGTCCTTAAAAAGAGTATTAGGTTGAGTGCATGAATCCTCCATGATAAAATTTGCTTACTATACTGACATGAATATACAGGAGAAATTTATAGAATTGAATGGAATGGAATCTTGGAGTTTTACGTCCCACTGTTATGCCGGTTAGGCTAAATTAGACGGTGATGATGAGAAACGAATGAAATGGTAGATTGAAGAAAGTGGGTGGAAACGGAAGAACCCCGAGAAAACCCACGAGCACCGTGTTTGTACAACACAAAGTCCACACGGCGCGAGCTGGGATCACAAGGGCCGGAGGAGAATGCTCTACCACTGAGCCACCGCGCCCCACTCAGACAATTCGTGGAGTTTTACTTATTTTCTGAGGGTATCAAACTGCCACATTGTGATCCATTATATTTCGAAGACTAACTGTCTGAAACTTGTGTATTCACTGTTGAGATAGTAAGTTCATTTCGGTTTTTTATCTTTAATACATTCAATGATAATTTCAAGCTTTCGTTTGGGGATTTTGAATATATGGAGGGTGAAAGTACTGTAGTACTGCAGAAATACTGATAACGCACGTCGAGCACGATCAGAAATGTGTTTCGGAAGGGGAGTAGACGAGGAAACTTCCTTTCTGGGCCACACTGGAAATCATAACTCATTCAATTTATTTTACTGAAAGACGGAAAGGAAAGTCAGCGCTAAAAGAACAAATACAATGGCTTGCGAACCTGTGTGAACTAGTAGTCATTACCAGATAACAAATTTTGCTTAAAAATAAAATTTTGCTAGGAAATTTAGAGATATTGCACATGGTGCGTACATTCAAGAAGTAAGACAAGTCATGAAGCATCAGAATTCAATTGCTGTACTTTTACGTTCAAGACTGTATGCCTGCCAATACTTATAGAGTTCGTCTAATGTGAAGAGTTACATGATTCAGCAATAAATAAAACTGTATGTTCTTATCTCGAAATAGTAATACCTCCCCATACCCGTCCTTCCCCTTAAAATAGAATAAAACTTCGGAATAACTTATTAGTTAATAAAAATTGTCGGACTAGTTTGGCTGAAAATGGGACTCACACTAAAGAGCCACATGGGAACGTCGATTCTAAGCCAGTGCCGTAACAAAACTCTTCTGGGCCCCGGCACAAGAGGATATTTAGGGGCCCGTCACAAGAGAAAGTACTCTTCAATATGATTGTAAAAACAGCAAACACAATATTACACGCACACGCATAAAAAATTCTTTTCTGCAAAGTACCGTATATCACAAACAATGGAGTTGAGTTGATTGTAGTTTAGCGTCCCTTTCAGCAGCGAGGCTATATGAGACGTGGACCTACTGATTAACGTGGAATCCGAACCACATGAGCCCCCGCCGGGCACAAACAATGGAATAACATAAGATAGTTGGGGCATATTTACATACTACAGCATTTCACAATTTACGATAACTTTACACAGCTTTTATAAAGCACAGTACCATATCCATCGTGCAAAGTGAAATGTCTTTCCAGTATGAAAAGGTATATTAACCGCCTACCTGTTTTAAGAGAAAAAAATTAAGAAATAATGTTATTCATAGTGTACCATAGTTATACTTATGTTATTTACAGAAAAGAACACCATAATTAAGAAATAAAAAGGGAATATTAGGGATGTTCCACAACTACTAAAACAATTTTAAAATAAACTTATTGCAATGGATTCAAATATTTAATCATACAAGGTACCATACAATACAATAAAAATTTTAAGTCGTTTCAAGAAGCTTTTTCTCCTAGCTTTAGCATCAGCAAAATCTGAAAGAATCTTGTCTATGTTTAGGCTTGAAAATTGTTTTCGTATTAACCTTTGTTGTGAGGTACTACTCCTCAAGTAGTTCTTTATTAACTCTAATTTCGAGAACGAACATTCAGCACAACCCACACTTACTGACATTGCTAGAAAAATTACACATGCGATAAGCACATCAGAAAAAGTCTAGAATACCCACTTTCCACAATGAACAGAGCTTTTTCCCGAAATGTTCGAAGGTATCTATTTCAGATCTATTAGGCTATAATCTCTGAATACCAATATTCGCCACGGAAAATGTCAGCTTACACCACTAGTGTACTATGTAGCAAAGTCATATCCAGATTTCTGAATGTCTTCTTCAGATGTAGGCAACAATCTTGCTGGGGTGAGAAAAGCTACTGAACACTTAGTCATTCCATGGGAACGGCTGCTAAGTCGTGACACAATACAACCCAGAGTAGGATAGAATACAGTATATACGAAATATATCTCCGATACATCTAGTTTACTATACGTAGCCAGTTCATCAAAACATTTCTTTGTAAAGTTTTTGCGTTTCTCTTGAAATGTTTCTGAAATACTTAATTTCGAGCACAGGTTTTATGTGGATTTTACGAGTTCGTCATACTTTCCTCGATCTTTCATTTGCTGAAGTGATTTCCTCAGATTTTTCTCTGCTATTTGCAGATCAATATCAGAAGATGCAAACTTTTGGAAGTTAAATACATGGACATTAGGATCTTTTCCCAAATGACTAGCGTCAACACAGATTCAATTGTCATCTTCTTCTTTAATGTTTCAGCCGCTCTCAACGAATCTGGTTTCTCGCGTTTCCGACAAATCGTGATAAGCAACCTTTGAACATTAGCAATTCTTTCTTTCATGCAGCTAACAGCAATATGTTTTGTTTCATCCCTAATTATACATTACTTTTAGTTTCCTTTTTTAAATTTTGAAGCCATTTCATCTCCAAGAGCTAAAAGTGACCATCTAGGAGTACTAGAACTAAAAAACAGGAAAATATCTTAAAGAACATCAAATAAATTGGAAACGTATCTGGAGACTTTTGCAGCATCGGCAATAACAGGATTCAGATTATACGCACAGCAATGAACGTACGAAGCGTTTGGAGTAAAAATACTAATTCTTGCTTGTAAACCACCATAAACTCCGCTCATTACGGATCCTCCATCATATCCCTGCCCTCTGCACTGTTCAATGTCGATTTCGGTGCTAAGTAAAATTTACGAACGAGATGTTCATAGTTCTCGGCACCATGCTTATCTAATACATAAAATCCTACGAAACTTTCTTCAATTTCTAATGTCGATTCTTCATAGTTCAGAACAACGTAGCGAAGAATGATACTAACCTGATTTTCTTTTAAATGTCTAATGTTGAATGCACGATTATTGAAAATAACTGAGATTTTCGAAGATCTTCAAAAAATAATGTTTCTTAAATTGCTAGACAAAATGTCAATGAGTTCGTTCTGAGTTGCGGGACTCAGATATTTAACTTCATGTTTTTGTAGCAGAGTGTTCAAAACCGGATCAAACTCTCCGACTAACTTAACTGTTCGTAGAAAATATTCTTCTGTATACTCGTCTTCACATTTTTTATCGTAATTTCTTCTCAAAGCTCTTTCCAGATATTTAAAGAAAGTATTATTTTAATTAGACGAACCAATACTTCTCTCCAAAACACACTTTCATCTGAAAATTGATGCTCGAAACCCTTATCAACTGTTTCATTTATCATCCAACTAACTCTGACCTTCATAGCATCCATGTGAATCACACCTCCCTCATAAACAGTTATTTTCTGAAAAATATGACCCCATCATCAATAACATCAATCCATTCTGTCTTAAAATGATTTGCACTTCTATCACCAAACAACCAACAATTCTCACAGTACACTTTATCCATGAGAGAAGAATAACTCAACCACAGCCCTAGAAATGCGCACGAGTAGACATGTCTCGAATCTTGACTCGAATTCGAGTCGAGACACATTTTGTAAAATGCAAGACGAGTCGAGACAAACTTATTTCTCGACTCGAATTTTCGAGTAGAGACTGCTCATAAAAATCTCAATTCGGCTCGAATGTCTCGAAATATCTTTGAAAGCGCATCGTCCCCCTCCCCGGAATTTACGGGAATAAGGTAAGATGTGCGTGCACATGTAGTGCCTACTGTTTCCAACGACCTACGAAGGTCGTTGCGTCCATGCCAAGACGCGTCGCCGTATTTATACGTGCCAAAATTGAACATACTGACAATTAGGTAGATAGTCATAATGTTCTGGCTGATGTATGCGTAGGCCTATATTTTAATTCGTATATTTTGTCTCGACACCAATTTCGAGACGTCTCCTCTCGAATTCGAGTCGAGCAGAGAAGCAAACATATTGTCGAGTAGAGACAACATTTTCTCGAGACGAGTCGAGACAGGCTTAAATCTTGACTAGACTCGACTCGTGCGCATCCCTACACAGCCCCTGATTTTGCTCCCATAAAGCTATAATCTTCAGAAAACTTACACTATGTAATTTCATTCACAAGAAACTTGATGTATGGTCGGCATTGCCCATAAGACCGAGTGTTTCGCTTCAATCTGTAGGAAACAATTTTCCTAAAGTGGCCTGTATCTGCTGGGTATTGAAAGTAAGATCCAAGCCTGTCAGAAAAAGGAGAAGGGGTGATTACAAGGAGAAGGTCTGTCAGTGTTTACAATCAGCTGTTACTTTTTTTCCGCTTTATCATGAACGCAATACAAATCAGAGAAATAATTTTACTTTGCAACATAGCTGGCAATTTAACATAGGAAGCCCCCCCCCCCAAAAAAAAACTGTTATATGAAAGCTGCAATAGTAACCTAAAATTTCACAATGATTATTTCTACCACATAGGAAATAAATAACAGAATGTAAGTATTCAGCTATAAACGGGTTAGCAGGAGAAACTGGGCCTGGGAACCCCAAAAACGAGAAGAAAAAAAACTCAACCAGTAAGCTAGAATTTCACAACAATGGTTATTTCTTACACATAAGAAATGGACTTACAGGCTTCGGGGCCCCAAACCCCCCAAAAATTACTAAAATTGATGGCAAATTTAACATTGAGAATGTTTTTTCCCACACATAACTAGTGAATAGCAACATAAGTATTGAGTAAAGAGCAATAAAAGGGTTCAGCGAAGCCTCTAGGTTTGGGGACCTAATATATATATATATATATATATATATATATATATATATATATATATATATATATATATATATATATATATATATATATATATATATATATATATTACTAGAATTGCTGGCAATTTTAAAATTGACAATGCTTTTACCTCGCGCATAAGAAATGAATAATAAAATATAAGTATTTAGTAGTCCACTGAGTAGTTAACGGGCTCGACGAGGTCCCGTCGTTACGGCACTGTTCAAAGGAACAACCGAATTCTTGTTTAGAGGAATCAAATCATGAAACCACGAACTTAGAAATCATACAACTTCTTCGAACCAAAGAATTCGATTGAGAGGAATGGGTCGTCGTTTGAAGCGTATTGAAAGGAATCAAATTCAGAGAGTTAAGTTACAACGCATCACCAATCGTTTTAAAAGAATATGCAAGTAATAATAATACTTTACTTACACGTCAAAAAATGCGAAAGTTATTTGAATTAATGAAGCAAAGACTTAAATTGCCATAATTGCTTCTCTAAAAATAATCCATAAAGAAAAAGTGACGGACAGGAACTACCAAAGAAGGAGTGTCATCTTCCAAGAAAACGGTTAGCTTAGCTTAGCTTAGCTTGAAAGTGTGGTTTTGTGTCGAGTATCGGACAAAAGTCCCTGACTCGATGACAGCTATAGAAAAGAAAATGAATAGACCTGTGGGGGGTGAGTTAGAATATGAGATACGACGACGTCATGTGACTTTCAGCTGCAACTGTCGCAGTGAGGGGGAGAGTGTGGGTAAATAGTTATGCTACAACCGTGGCGTCCTGTAAGTTCGTCGGTGTGTATGCGCTGTGCCAATGGCTGCTATAGCGGGGTTGACGTGGCGGGGGAGGTTGGCCCAGAAACGAGTATGGTGTTGATGTAACACGTCCCGGATAGGATATATGTTTAAGTCCTCTAAAAGTTGACGGTTACGCGTATATCGGTCATGGCCTGTTATGATACGAGCTGCCCTGGTTTGCACACTCTCGATCGTGCGCAGGTGACAGAGTGCCGCGTGTTGCCATGCTGGACATGCGTAGGTGATTGTGGACAAAATTACCATTTTAAAGACGTGGAGTCTTGTTTCATGACTTAAGGCACTGCAACGCAGAATAGTATAGAGGACAGACAATTTTCGAAGGGCTTGGTGTTTAATGTCCCTGATATGAAGACCAAAAGTAAGGCCTCGATCTAATATAACTCCCAAGTATTTAGCATACAGACGGTGCGGAACTTCAATGTTGTCATAGTATAAACGATGGATGGCTCTGCTGCGTCTTTTGCTATAGCAGACTGCAACGCTCTTATCCGCGTTGATTTTTAGGCGCCAGATGGTAGCCCAACGTTGAAAGACATTGAGTTGGCGCTGCATGTAGTGGTAGCAAAGACGAAGATTGCTGCTGTTCGTAAAGAAAGCAGTGTCATCGGCGTATGTTGCAGGAAAACAGTGTGGCACAATGGGTAAGTCTGCGGTGTATAAGGTGTAAAGCAGAGGCGAAAGAACCGCGCCTTGAGGCACACCAGCTTGAATTGGTTTGGGAGCAGACTTTGTCTGTCCCACAGAGACATGGAAAAAGCGATGAAAGAGGTATGAAGTGAGGAGTTTGAGATAAGGTAAAGAGAAACCCTGTAAGCGAAGTTTATAAATGAGGCCTGGTAACCACACTTTATCAAACGCCTTCGAGATATCAAGGTATACACCTACAACATATTGTCGTCGATTAAAAGAGGTAGTCAGATGGTCGACTACCCTCACTAATTGGCTTGTTGTGCTGTGGTTAGCACGAAAACCAAATTGATGGTGGGGGAGTATATCTAGAGTGGTGACGTGCTCGTGAAGTCGGGCGAGAAGCACTCGTTCGAAGAGTTTGCTCACATGAGATAATAGGCTAATTGGTCTATAGTTTTCTGGGAGAGTCGGATTTTTACCTGGTTTAGGGAGAAGAATGACTTTCGCTTCTTTCCAAGCACGGGGAAAGTAGCAAACCTGAAGGATGCCTGTAAATAAAGCAGCAAGATAGAGGAGTAGCTTCCGTGTCCCATGTTTCAGTAGTTCTGGGCGGATCTGATCAACTCCAGGCGCTTTTTTGTTGGGCAAGTGACAAATTTGACGTTCAACTTCCCTTGGTGTTACAACCTCAGGCAGGGGAAGTATTGGTTGAAAATGGAGCATGCGCATAGTGGCCCGAACGTCCTGCCGAATGTGAGGAACGACAGGAGTCTCATTAGGTGTAAACTGGCGCTCTAGAGATGCAGCAAATAGGTCTGCTTGCCCTTGGTCGTCATGTATGGCCCCATGCGGACCTTGCAGTAGTTGAGTTTGACGAGAAGTCTCTCGGCGCTGGAAAAGGCGGGAATACTGCCAGATTTTAGTGTCATTAAGTGTGACCCCACGAAAAAGTGTTTCCCAGTACTGCTCGGTTTGTCTTCTAGTGATTGTCTTGATTTTGCGGCTTAAGGTGTTCCATAGTGTTTTGTAGAGTGGATGTCTAGTGCGCTGCCAAGTACTTCGAGCCCAGCGTTTGAGATGGATATAAAGACGAAGTACTGGAGAGTCACAGTGTGGATCGGACTGCGAGTCAGGAATTATTGATGTGCTGAGGGAGTCAGCCGTACGTAGAGCAAGTGTGAGATGGGCGACCGCCTGATCAATTTCCGCAGGAGAATTTGGACGAGCGGCTATGTCGAGCAGTTTAATTCCTGCTTATAGACATCCCAGTTCGTAGTTCGGGAGATATGAGCGGGTGCAGGACGGGAGATATGACGATGCGAAATTTTGAAAAGGACCGGATCATGATCTGAGTCCAGTGCTGAAATCACGTAAGGACGTGTAGCTAAGATGGTATCTTTGCTTAGAACTATATCCAACACATCCGGTTCTCCGCCTGCTTTAGGATGGTGAGTTGGATCAGGTGGCCCATAGGCAATGAATGGAGATGTGTGCAGATACCGGTGTAATATTCGTCCGTTTTCGTTGGAACGTCTGGAGTGCCATTCCCCATGTTTTGCATTGAAGTCCCCTGCCAAGATGATCTTGGGGCCCAAGGTCGAGATGACGTCGAAATCATTGGGATCTAAGTCATGTGCTGGAGAACGGTAGCCCGTGACCAATATGAGAGGAATCCCGGGGAGGAAGACTTCTATAGCAAGAGCTTCTAGTGTGTGTAACGGGGGTAAAAGGAGTTGTCTAGCCTTGAAACTTCGTTTCAGGGCAATCAGTAATCCTCCTTTCCGTCCTTGAACTCGATCGAGGCGAAATAATTGGTAGTTGGGCAGTCTCCAGTGTGTAACCTGGGCAGTGAAGTGAGTTTCCTGTATAAGTATGATATCGACCTGATGTTCTGCTAGAAAACGAATTAGGAGACGCTTCTGGTCGGTAAGACCATCTGCATTCCAGGTTACAACAGTTATAGTGTGATGAATGAGTGGTTGGTTAGAAGCAGCCATCAGCAATCATGTCAGCAAATGTCTCTATGACGACAGCAGCCTTGGAAGCAAGATCCGTGGCTTCCCGAAGTCTAGTAAATCCTTTCTTGATATGAGAGATAATGCGGCCAAAGTTGAAGGTTTTCATGTATGTGAGGAGTGAATGGAGATTAAAGTCATTAACGGATGGTGTAGATGCACTATCTGGTGTGCTGGACGTAGAGGGAGCATCCTGATTTGGTTGTGGAGGTCGGTCGATGCGAGGTGCCTTATTGTCCAGTGAAGTTGATACAGTAGGACCGGAGCTGCGGCCAGAAGGAGTTGATTTCTTGAGAGCATCTGAGTATGAGCGAAAGACGGGACAACCGCGATAATTGGCTGGATGGTCCCCTCCGCAATTTGCACAGGTTGCTGGCGTAGATGCATCTGGTTTGGCACAGGCTTTCGTAAAATGACTTTGCCCACACTTGACACACTTAGGTTGAGCTTTGCAAGTGTCTTGTGAATGACCAAGACGTTGGCAGCGGTAACACTGCAGAACACTCGGCGGCCGATAAGGCTCAAATGAAACTTTATAATGAAGTAATCCTGATATGTTGTAGATCTCCTGTATATTTGGAGTTTTCTCGAGGGAGATGAGAAAAAGTGGCATGAGTACTCTATCTCCACCAGTGGGGCCCCGACGAGACATTTGATGGATCGTGAGCGGCTTAAAACCTAAAGTGAATAGTGCAGACTGAAGATCAGCGACGTCGGTATCGATGGGTAATTTGCGAACGACAACCTTTACAGGTCGGTCACTTTTGGCGATGCCAGTAGCGTATTCAGTTTTCGTCTGTTCACAGTAGTTTTTTATAGTTGTGAAATCGTCCCTAGAAGATACCTGAATCACAATACGTTCTTTGTTATGCCGAACCTGAGGTGATTCTCTGAGGGTCTTGCAAAGGCTTTTGGTAAAGTTGTAAGTATTTTGGATGCCGTAAATGTAAATAGGTGGTGGTTTAACCTCTTTGGTGGGTTTGGGTCTTGGCTCGATCACAGGAGACCCGTCAGCTGTGACAGTAGAGAGAGGCTCAAATCTGTTGCTCATTGGTAAAGGAGGGAAGTCTGATGATTGTCGTTGGCTCAGTGTGGACTCCAAGGACGAGTGACGTCGCTTGGGTGTAGTAACCAGGGTAAAATCCATAGCATTGTCGTCCTGCGGTGGAGCAACAGATGGAACGTCAGGCACTGACAGGTTAGTTGAAGATGGTCGTCGCTCGGTAGTAGCGCCGGAGGTGGTGGGCCGCCCCAGTGGGACAAGAAAGTCCTCAGGCCGGTATTGAAATCTGCTGACTTTCTTCGTGGGTGTCTTAGTCTTCTTTTTTGAGATGACTGGGTTGGACGTAGCCATCATAGGAGCAGAGATGATGAGTGAAAATAATATGTCACAAATATAAGCTACCCTCCGAAAAGGAGAGTAACTTAGTAAATCGTTTAGCCAAGAGAAATAGCAGGGTCGTCAACAGATAATATCAATTTGGTGTGCCAACCTCCGTGGAGGTTTAAAAATAATTCGACGGTTGTTTCCTTCACCTCTAGGAGGTAAGTAATCCAACCGTATATACGAAGATCGCGACTAAAATAAACCAATGGGGATGGACACACTAAGTGACTTGGTTATTTTTCTTCGCCAGCTACGAATACCCTATTTTTTTTACCTGGTTAGAGATTCCAGGTGGCCAGTTCAAGAAAACGGTGTTTTTTTTTCAACAATGCTAGCATGCTGAAGGCATGCTAGCCCCTTACAAGGGTTACGCCCTTTTCTCGGGAAGAGAAGGAATATTAATATGGAAAGGAGGCAGCAGGGATGGTCTAAGTGATTTAATAATTTCTATTAACTTTATTGATCATAAATTATATACTATTAAAGTACCATAGTAGACATTATGGCCTTTAGCCATAATCATTAGGACGGGTGATGAGATGGAGATGAGAGTGAGGTGCACTGAACGCCACAACACGGTAAAGGGAAGGGTTAGTTAGACGAATGCATGTTATCTTCCGATCCTGGGGCTGCTCAGGATCATGATGAGAGACACAATGAGCCCTGTTAGAAGAGATGGATTACTGTGCGTATGATGGGAAGATGTAGTGCGAATCTGAATGAATGGCAAAGGCAGCTGCGATGTCTTGATCTGGATGATTTGGTGGGAGTGAATAGCGGTATAAAGTAAAGAGGAGGGAGAGTGGAGGGTGCCGAACAGGATGTTGTGGAGCATAATCAATATCACTGTGTAGAATATCAAGAAAAAGGGGATGTTTCTGAGCCAGTCTATTGGTGATGTACGAAAGTCGAAGCTTTTCAATGTGGTACAGGATGTGAGGAAAGGAGATGCGATCATACAGATCTTGTGTAGGGCTGGGTAGCTTTATACGATATGCAATACGCAGGGCGTGTCGTTCTAGGATCTTGAGCTTGTTGTAAAAGGTTGAGTGTGCAGCGACCCAAGCTGTGAACCCATAGGTGAGGACGGGTCGTAGGAACACCTTATATGTTGTGAGAATGGTATCTGCTCGTAGGCCCCAGGTTGTGCCAGAAAGTCGGCGAAGAAGATTCAGTCTATTGTAGGCTTTGGTGATAATCTGAGTTAAGTGAGGACGCCATGTGAGGTGAGTATCGAATGTAACGCCGAGGTACTTAACGTGTTTGGTAGGTTTGATGGGAGTATCAAGAACAGTAAGGTTCAAGCGTGTTGGGTTTCTATGGACGCGGGACCGTCTCTTAGGGTCAAGAAAAACTATTCCTTGAGTCTTCTCAGAATTTAGGCGTAATCGCCATTTCGAGCACCAACTAACAAACATATCAATGGCAGATTGGAGTGCTATGTTCAATTGATGGATCGTTTTGCCTAGAGCAAGAAAAGCCGTGTCGTCTGCAAACTGGAAGAGATGTACATTTGAAGGAAGTGGAGGAAGATCGGCAACGAAGAGCAGATACAAAAGTGGAGATAATGCTGAGCCCTGTGGAACTCCGGAATGAATAAAGACAGGGTGTGATAAGGAGTTGTTTACAGATATGTATGTTATGCGACATGATAGAAAGTTGAAAATGAATCGGATGTAGCAAATTGGTAGTTTACAGGACAGAAGCTTAAAGAAAAGCGCAAGATGCCATACCTTATCGAAAGCTTTCTCAAGGTCGAATAGAAGTAAACATGATGGCTGTGAGCGGTTAAAATGATTCGTAATGAGATTGGTAAGGCGTAAGAGCTGGTCATGAACACCAATGCGAGGACGGAAACCTGCTTGATGGAGTGGAATGATGCGATGGCGAGAGAAATGTGGATGAAGTCTGTTAACAAGAATGCGTTCGAGAATTTTGCAGAAAACAGTGGTTAATTGGATTGGACGGTAAGATGATACTGAGGTAGCTGGCTTGTTAGGTTTTAGAAACATTAAAGTCTTAGAGGTTTTCCAATTGACGGGAATGAAACCGGTACGTAAAATGAAAGTGAAAATATGGGCTAACAGGAGCAGTAAACAGAAAGGACTCTCTTTAATGTGACGGTAGGTGATAAGGTCCATGCCTGGAGCAGTGTTACGTTTTCGAGCTGTGACTTCACGAATTTCTGGAACTGTGATAGGTGTGGTAAGTTCGTGATGAGCTGGAAAGGTATGCTCTGTACTGGGTTGAAGATGTCGAGATTCAACATTAAACGTATATGCAGGATGGCGTCGTTCAGATCTTTCAGGAGGAAATGGCGTGAAGATGGTTTGTAGGTGATTCGCAAAGGCATCAGCTTTGGCACTATCTGACGTGAGTGGATGATCACCGTCAATGAGAGGATAAGGTGTTCGAGTGAGTTTGCCAGTCAATGCATTAAATCTCTTCCAGTATTTGGTAGGATGTGAAGTTGCGTCCAGTGTATTGCACGTTTTGACCCAGTTTCTAAGTTTATAGGCTATAACGTAGTTACGAACCGTACGTTGGAGTTGTCGGTGATGGCGTAGAGCCTCTTCGTTCTTTGTACGTACGTAATCTCGGTAAAATTGTCGAGAACGTTTGATCATGTGAAGGTATTGAGGCGGTAATCGAGGACGCCATGGATGTACTTGCGAGGTAGGTATATTCTCGGCAGATGCTGTATGGATAGAAGAGGTGATAGTATCCAGCGCCGAGTATAATTCGTCCTCAGTATTTGGTGGCTCGAGATGTTCAAGCTTAGAAGTGAGATGAAGTCTGTAGTTATCCCAATTAGCCTTGTCAAATCTAGGGACCTCCCTCGGTGGAATGTTTACAGAACAGTGGTGGCGAAAAGAAGGTTTGATAGTTAACTTGACTGGAAGGTGGTCGCTGCCAAGAGGGTCTAAGACTTCGATATGGCATTTGCCGGCAAGGGTAGTTGAGGTGATGACAACATCCGGTATGGTATCTGAGAGAGGGCGTGTTGATTTTGGAAGTTTATGCAGAATGCAAGGTATGCGTGTTGTAACGAAGTCCTGGAATTGAGCCTTCTGGCAAGCGGGTCTACTATGGATGTTAATATCGGCCATGATAATGAAGTGGCGAAAATTGTTAGCGATATACTGAAGAAAAGAGTATGGTATTGCATGGCCGGGGCGAACGTAGATGGTCGCCAAGGTTATGTATAAAGCTTTGAAATAGACGGTTGTGATAAGATATTCTGGAAGGTTGGAAATAGGAGCTTGGAAAGTACGATAAGGTAACTGAGAAGCAAATCCAATGAGTACGCCGCCATTGGCGCGGAGGGCTGGTGCTTGATTGTCGGCTCGAAAGATCTGGTATCCTGAGAACTTACAAGACATGCGAGGTGTGAGATGCGTTTCGTTTAGTAGAAACGCTGATGCATGTTCTTCCAGAAGAAGTTGTTCGAAGAGAGGTTTATGTTGATTGAGGGAACTGATGTTGAGAAAGATAATAACGATATCCATAAAGAAATTCATAATCTCAAACAGATGTTTCCAAGCGGGCGGTGTGAAAGTGAACTCGTTGGCCTGTATAGGTGGCATTGAAGGTAACGTGGAATATGCAGCGGGCGGCATACTGTACTTGTTGTAGTACATGCGGCCGTAGAAAAGGATGCACGTTTTGTAGCGTTAATGTGATGAACTGAAGAAGTTGAGATACTGTAACAGGCTGAGAATCAGGTAGTATATTAGAGGAAGGAGTGGGGTCGGTCATTGGTTCACTTTGAGTGCGAAGTGGTGCCACTAAGTGAGGTTTATCCGGTGAAGGTGCGGGTCGAGCTTGACACTTAAAGCTATAAGTCGGGTGTTGTTCAGGACAAGCAGAGCACTGCGGTGGACGCTGCAGGTTCGGACAGGTACGTGTGGAATGAAGTCCAGCACAGTAACCGCATTTCAAATTATTCCTGCAGTTGGCGCTCGTGTGCGTGTTATATTCTTGACAACGCTCGCAGCGGATTGGTACTGGTCGTGCAGTGCGTGAGGGCTCGACACGATGCCGTTTGCGATATATATAAGCTCCGTTATCAAGAAGCTGATTGATGGTGTCCTGCGATTGAGATAACACTCGGACCATGTAAGTGGGACCTCGGTCGTTTCTAATGCGGATGCACTTGGAAACTTTGTGCCCTTCCTCTGTGAGTTCTTGTAGAATCTCATCGTCCGTAAACTCAAGATTTACACCTCGTATGACCACGGAAAAAGCAGGCGTGCGAGGTGGCGGAGGCGGCTGTTTGATTCTCCGGTCAGTCAATTTAGAGAGTTGTGCATTCTTGCCAAAAATTTCATAACTGAACTTGTTACGAATAGTGGTAGCAAGATTCTGATCAGGAGATTTGATGATCATCCCATTTCTGGTGGCAACAATTTGAGAGATCTGAGCTCGCCGATAATATTTAGTGAGTTGAAGATATATTTGCTTTCCGTTCTGATATTTTGCGTCGAAATTTGTAAGTAAGAACGAATATATTGCTTGCTTTGTACTGTCAGATAGCGATGGGAACTCCGTATCGTCGATTCTAAGTCGCTCACTATCAGAGTCTGAGATGCTATCCCGGCGATGACGTTTCGGAGATGGTGCGTGATGGTGACCTATAACTGGAGATCGTGATCTTTCCGGGCTATTGTCGGTACGGTGTGAATCTCGGTGCCTACGTCTGATATCCGAATCTGCAGAGGATACGGTAGGACCAGCTATTACCGTAGGAAGTCCGATATGTTGTCCTCCAGTCGCCATATCGGGTCAACCAGTGCTGGGCCCCAGGCCCACTGGTCGAAATGAGAGATGAGCAACAATGAGATGTGAGATGAGAAAGAAAATAAGATGAGTGTAATGAGTTTCAAAAGACAAGGAACCCTTCGAAAGCGATAACTTTCGTCTATCCTGTAAGTGCCGTATATGTGTTATGCTCTCAGGTACGTATTTCAATACCTGGTCCTCGCTGACACACTAACAAACACAAGACAGGCTAGGTTTCTTGATGAGGTGAGAACGGTGCTTCCAACGTTACCTTCACCTCATCAAGAAACCAACGTTACCTCTTTACCTGCGATTGTTTCAGTTTCTCTGTTCTCTTAACAACATTTTCTGTCTATTCATTATTTGTTAACAAGGTTGTTCATACAGAATATAAGCGGTTAGGGCTGATGTAAGTAGAATTGTGACAAGTTCAGTCGGTTTCTCAACAATTCTATAGTAATGAAAAACGTCCTATCTGCTGCCACCTATGAACGAATTGTATACTAACTACATATTAAATGCTGCTTATACGTAAAGAACATTAATAGAGAGAATGTGATTTTATTTTGCCTTTCAACTAAATAGTAGCAGGCAAAAACAAGATTTCAACACTGTCTTCAATAAGTTTTTAAGATAACAGATAAAATAACTTCTACACTTAGATATGTATAGAAAACAGTACAAAATTCCTGTAACAACATCAATTTGCGTGTTTGATGGAATTCCATGTACGTCACCGTCACCGTCTGAAAGTACCAACTATATTTATGGAACAAAGAAAACCAAATTTTGAAATTGAAATATTATAAATATATATACAGGGGTGCCAAAAAATCTAAAAACACTTCATACAGGACACATAAGTTTGACCCTCCACCGTACAACACGTGTTGCGGTTTCCGATCGTTTTTTGTTTTCAAAGTGTCATGTAGACCTTCCTCTTCCGTCAGCAGTAACCTGTTCACCTGTGAGTGTCGTGGTGTGCTAAAATGGGCAACCTGACAGACTTCCAAAGAGGCATGATCGTTGGTGCTCGTCTGGTTGGAGCTTCAGTGGCACCAGTCATGGAATGATGAATGCTAAGGCGTATGAGGCCATTTTGGGGGACCAGGTTCTACCCATTGCCCAAATATTGTTCCGTGATAGTGATGGCATCTACCAAGGTGATTTGGCACCCTGTCACGCTGCAGAAACGGTAAAATCATGATTTGAGGAGCATGACCAGGAGCCTATATCTCCCCTGGGTCCCACA
The DNA here is from genome assembly GCF_964235325.1 of Thermobia domestica. Lineage (NCBI taxonomy): Eukaryota > Metazoa > Arthropoda > Insecta > Zygentoma > Lepismatidae > Thermobia > Thermobia domestica. Next base: position 53,148,625 of record NC_137461.1, on the reverse strand, counting down.
ATCACCAGATCTGAACATCATTGAGACATTGTGGTCTGAGTTAGAAAGGCGTGTTAGGTCTCATTACTCTCCACTGGAGCATGTTTTCGGAAAACATTGGTACAAAATTTTACACACCACGATTCAGGAGCTGTATACGTCCATTCCACGTCGGATCCAAGCTGTTGTGGACGCAAAAGGAGGCCCCACACCATACTAGGGATGATTTTCACGCTTTTGCAAACGTTTTAGATTTTTTGCCTAACTTCTGTAGAGAGAGAGAGAGAGAAAGAGACGTAATGTATCCTGAAGCTGCTTTAGTAGCGTACCTTGATTACATTTAGGGTGTGCAGTTAGATGGCAACTAATTTTGAATGATTCTTTGATACTAAAATACTTCATATAGCTATATCTAAAATATAAAGTATCATCTTCCGCAAAAAGGAAAAAAAAGAAGAAAGTACGCATATACTTTACCTTCCGCATTTACATTAATATTTTCGGGTCGTCATCCCGTTTAAAGGGTAACGCCCTTTCTTCGGGTTAGAGGTGTAAGGATTATCAGAAGAGGGTTCATTTGTTGTGGGGTTTGGGTTGTTGGAATGCAAAGATGTGCTGCATCTTGAATAGATTCATTAAGAGCAGCGATTGTGTAATCAAGATCACATTGTGTAGGAAATATGAGTAGTATTTTAATAGCATTGTCCAAATCGGAGCTATATTGTTCCCAATCAGCTCGTTTGTAGGAGAATACTTTCCGAGCAGGTAGCTTAGGTTGACAGCGAGGAAAGCAGTGAAATGCAAGCTTGATATGTACATGATCACTACCTATAGAATCAAACACATCGATATGTTTGCTCTGAGAGAGAGATGTTGATGTGATGACAACATCAGGAGTAGTATTGCTTACGGGGTATGTAGGCTTCGGTGAAACATGGAACTCGGCAACTGTTTCAGTGTTAAGAATGTCAAGAAAATTAGTTTTATCTCGCTGTGACCGGCTATGAATGTTTACATCCGCTATGATAATGTAATGTTTAAAGGTAGAATCAATATAGCGAAAGAAGTCATAGTTGATTGATTTGCCTGGTGGAAAATATATGGTGGCAAAAGTGACGGTACGGCCTCGAAAATAAATAGTAGTGACATTAAGCTCAGGAAGGTGGTGTGTGAGTTTAAGTGGAACAGTAACTGCTAGATAAGGAAAGCGTTGGCTAACAACTATAGCTGTACCTCCGTAAACTCTTCGAATCATGTCGGAGTAAATGATATTTCGAAAAGTAGCAAGAAAGATGTGGTGCGAAGTAAGATTCGTTAAGTTCAAACGCTGCTATATTTTCTTCTTGGAGAAGTTGTGTAAAGAGCACGTGGTGGGTTAAGACTGATCGAATGTTAAGAAAAAGTCAGTTATAAACCCTAATGATACGTAGTATACAAATGTATGTAGAAGTGCCCATATTAAACGTAGACATTAATTCGTTGAATTTGAAAGTGAACTGTAGGTCCGGATTAGGTAGCATGAAATTATAAGTTAAACAGCAATTTGGCTGCATACATTACCTGATTCAAGATATGGTTACGATCAGAAGGATGAATATTTAGTAAAGAAACAGTAAGGAAGCGTAGTGGGCCTTCAACCGTTATTGGATGGCGTAGCGAATTTGCTGGCGGTGTTAGACTGTCAACAGAACGTATCGGTACAACAAGTTCTGGCTTAGCTGGATAGGGTTTAGGCTTAGCTTTGCAATTGTAGTTATATTTAAGGTGCCTTTCAGAAGGTCACAATGTGGTGGTTCCTTAAGATTAGGGCAGCTTTTTGTAGGATATTCCAGTGAACAGTAGCCACATTTGATGGTATTCGGACACTCAGATGTCGGATGGGAATTGTATTGTTGACATTTCTCGCATCTAACCCGCAGAGGTGCTGGTGTGCGAGGTGCTTGCAGTTTATAACGACGCCGGTATATATGTGCACCGTGTAGAAGAAGTTGGTCGATCAACTGTTGTTGATCAGTAAGAACTCGAACTAAGTATGTTTGGCTCTGGTTGTTCTTAATACGTATGCACCGCTTGACTGTATTCCGCACAGGCCGGAATTTTTAGCCCTGGCCGGCTCCGCCCGTGAACTTAAATTTGAGGCTCGACCCGAGTCTGAAATATGTTTTAGCATTTATGCCTGAGCCCGACTCGAGCTCTTGTGTTAATCAAATGATCACGAAATAACCCGAATTACAGAAACTTAATTAAATTAATATTATATTCTTATTTACAGCCATTAGAAGTTTAATTTTCGGTTGTGCTTCGAAAGTTCTCCAGAAAGAACGGTCCAATGAATATTGTTGCACAGTATATTTACAAAGTTAGGCCCAGAAAGTCCAGAGAAATATGGTTGTATATTTAAAAATTTACGGTCAGACCCCGCCCGGACCCCAAGTGATATTGCTTTGTATTTCCGAGTTCTGTTCGCGGGCTCGGCACCAGCCCGTGCAGATCTCTACCTCGTGAATAGCTATCAATTAGAACAAAAAGAAAAACAGAATTTCCATTATATTTTTTCAATTGCTATTATGACATATCAAGCTATCTCCTTGTGATACAGTGAAGATGTATCATGTTACTTTAAGGACGAGTATATTGTCTAAACTGGAACTTTTGAGAATGAAATGAGAGAGGTGATCCAGAGGTATTTATCTGCTAAAAGTAGTTGCGAACAAATTTTCAATTGTTCTTCCCCCTCCCGAAAAAAAAAAGGATGGAGGAGTTGAGTGTGAGAAAACAAAGACAGTTTCATAGATAGACCAAATTTTGTTTTATTTCGGAACTTTCTTCTTTCTGAAAAGCATCATTAAAGTATAGTTCGATTGTGTCATTTTCAATCAAGAATTATGTCCATCCTAGATATCTCGTGAGCGCAATATTAGCCCTAAACAATGTAGTAAACACTGCTGGGTAAGCCTACTGAAATTTTGAGTGTGTATAATGATTTTAACCCCATAAGGAACTATTTTGAATCTGGAAATGTGCAGAGTGTCTCATACCGGATAACTATATCTATTTATCTACCTATATATCTATATCTATCTATATATCTCTCTATGTATATATATATATAAATATATATATATATATATATATATATATATATATATATATATATATAAAGAGAGAGAGAGAGAGAGAAGCAAAGAGAGATCGATAGTTACAGATAGAAAGATTGAGAGATAGATCTTTATTTTATGTGTGCTGTTTTGAAGTGACTTACGATAAAGGTATACTAATATAAACTTTTTACACAGAAAATTTTCGGGTGAGCGAATGTTTTGCCTCCACTCCTGAAGCGAAGGCGAAGACGGCCTTCTAGGTGGAGGTCCTTCAAGTGCGAGAACAGGAAAAGTGCGGAATTCCTTCCTGAATCAGCTCCTCCATGGCAGCTGTGTTCAAAATCTGTTGATGCCGTGCTTGGCCAGTCACGGCGCTCCTTGTCGGTGATGTTCTCTCTACCAGCCGCAAATTTTCGACATCATTCCTCGACATGCTGTGGAGGCATTACAGTCTGTCCGTAAACCCCTTCTAGCTGTCGGTGAATTTCAGCCGCGGTTACATATTCAGCCCAAAGAAATAACATAACTGAACTTACTTCTTCGAAAGATTAGTTTTACAAAGAAGTTGCCATTTGTATTTACCTACAACTAGCGCCGTAGCTTATGCATGGCTGAAATTTTGCATAGTTGCCAACTCCATGTTGTAAAATTACCGCTCACTCCTCATTCCTCTATAATATGTTTAACTCCTGAAATATCGGCCCTGTAAATTTTGATTTTTGATCCTATAATTTTTGAACTTTAATTTTTGATCCTCTAATTCCGGAACTATTCGTTTGGGAATTCTACAGTGGAATGAAAGGATTGAATCTCTGAAAGGAACCGACTTGACATTGGCGGCATCACAAGGATTCGCTTAGCGGAAGGAAAAGATGAATTTACTCAGTCGAATTGACGGGTTTAAAAACTAGATTTGGTTAATGGAAATAACAAAAATAGGATATAGTTGATTGATTCATATGGATGGAATCGGACAAATCAATACGTCAAAACAGACAGACAATGCATACCAGAGAAGGTGAGAATAAAATACTGCGTATATCTAGAAATAACCCAGGCATTTTGTGATTTTTGTGTCCCTTCTTTCCAATAGATCACAATAACTACTCTACTAAGGTAGGGGGTGAGGAGGGTAGCATTTTATTACAAGAAGAAAGGAAAGCAAGTAACTAACTTCAAATTTATTTTGATTAATATAATCACTAGAGGGGACAATACATTATGTTCAGCTTCTCTACATGTCTTGGTAACACTGTTGATAGTAATTGATAGTACGAGTTTGAAAGATACACGTAACATTTGATTTAATGTGTGCAATGTTTAAAAATCTCTGCTCTTTTATGGAAAGTTTGATCTTGAAAAAAAAGAAAAGAAAATTCAGTAGAGAATATATTGAAAGATTTACCGTAGCGTCATTTTGGGAGAGCGGGGAGGCATTTGGGGAAATCAGTGTTTTAAAAAACAAAATAAAAAAAATAACAAATACATGAAATCAAATATCACCCAATGTATAGGATACAGTCTATTTTCTAGTCTAACAAAATGTTTTCAATGCAGGCTGTGGTCGACTAGAGCTCGTCATGTACTCTAATGCTTCGGAAACCTCTCTTTTAAAATAATAATAATAATAATAATAATAATAATAATAATAATAATAATAATAATAATAATAATAATAATAAGCCCAGGACGTCCTTGTATAACATTGACGGTATTTACGTTGTTTTTTATATAACAGTGAATATATTTTGTCTACATTAATCAAACTTAATAGTAGCAAGTATACTTAAATTTAGTTTATTGTGTGTTTGAAGTTGAACATCTCGTTTAAGAACCTAGACTAGGAGACGTAAAATTCCAGGGTATTTTTTTCTTTTCAACGTGGAATCCGAATCTCTGTATTATGTTCACTACTATGTCATCGGAAAGTAGATAATGAAACAGAATTAATGTTGAAAGAAATGAAAAATATGGTTGTAAATGTTTACTTTCCTACCTACCATAGTCGCGTGTTTGGATTGAGATTACAGCTTGCCTTTCTTTCCTTTCCCTCATTTAGAAAAGTGATCAGCATGTAAGTTCTGTTTTCGCTATGATTAATCTCAGAAGAGAAAAGTCGATTCCATATTTGCCCGTTTGCAGTTCTCAGATTATTTGTAAATATTGTCATAAAGAAGCACACTATTTACCGCAGACATAATTTTTACATAATAATTTTAAAAAATAAGTTCATAAAGTTTTTTTAAGAATATTAAGAAAGACAACTAAATTTAGATTTACAAAATGTATTTTCTTTCTACCTTCTTTTTCCTTTCATTTTTTGTTGTTGTTGTTATTGCTTTTTTTGTAACCACCAAACCAGAGATGTTCACAAGGGCGGATTATGACGCTAATTGGGTCATCAAAATTTTAAGGGGAAAGGAAACTGATTGAAGTGATGAGTCTTAGGTAAGTCCAAAATCAAATACTCGTATTGTTCTTTTGGGTACGAATATGTTAAGATAATTTAGGGAATGCGTTAGATGCTAAAAGGAGATCGACCCACTGCTCCAAAATACTTGCATCATAAGTCTCACAAATGATGGTGAGAACGGTGTCGAAACCATTGTTTTTGGTTCCATATATTTAAAATTATCATCATCATCATTATTATTATTATTATTATTATTATTATTATTATTATTAGTATTATTATTATTATTATTATTATTATTATTATATTTATATAGCAACATCAATGATTAATTGGATTTCTCTTACCATAGCTTAAACTTTCAAAATAGTCGAAATCTCACGCTACCGTGCAAATATTTTGGCTGTTTAAAATCAGTTGTCCTCTTTACTTTGTGGTCTTATTAATTTATTTATTTTTACATTTGCTTATTTAGTTACGTTGTGATATGTCATTTACGAACAATGAGGTATTTCTATTATCATATGTCGTCATATGAGGTTAATTTGACAAGATATCGCGTAGAGGAACCAAAGATCCCAGATATTTTCAGAAATCAACACTAGTTTCGCGCTTCTGAACTATTCTGTAAAGTTATTTGATCCATCTGTATGTATATCGTTTCTGTCTTGTAATCCTCTTAAAGTTATCCTTTTAAATTAAATTCCTTTCTAATGGAGACGAGGTTCATGTTTTCTGCTTCAGACTGGAGACAGAAAATCAAGTCTTGAACCTTAAGATAGGGTCTACCGTACAATACATTTATGTTATTATTTCATTCACTTTCAGTATTATTACTTCCGTCTCCGTTTTTAGTTATATTCATATATCGACAAAAGTACGTTCTAGTCATTCCCGCTGGTCTAGTGGCTAGAGCGTGCCTTTGGCAGATTAATTTTTTGTTCGATTCCCAGTTGGAGAGCCTTGAAATTTGAACAAAGTAATGGTTCGAATCAGTGATTTATCTACACCCCCAGCACCCCGTAAAATTTTCGGACACCCTATAAAATTTTCTTAACTAGGGGGGGTGCAATATTAAAAAGATTCTTTCTTGCTCTGCCTAAAGCCTTCCAGGACTTTGTAGAAAATGTTTTAACTAATCTTACCTGTAGGCAGAACGAGAATTCCCGTTCTGTCTAATCTTTGGACACAAGGAATTCTATGCGAGGAGGAAATTTTTAGGGAAATGCAGCACCGAAAAGCTTGACTCCTAGCTTGTTTGTGTGCAGATCGGAGCTCATGTATAAAATGGCTGTAGTAACGAGCGCGGAGCCAAATGCAAGCGGTCAAAATGCAAGGTAAATTCTGATGAGTCAAAACTCCAAAGGACAAAATCACAGGAATATAAATTGTATGTATCAATGCACACCCTATATGATTATTTTTTCCTTCTATTGCCATGTATTCTAAAATGTTATCTGTATTTTTTCAACTGAAAACTTTTTCTTTCTTTTAAAATACTGAAAACACGTAAAATGCGTAAACATGTTAAATAAAAAGACAGATTAGATTTAATTACTATCACACATACCAATATGAAAAATTCTGAATATTCCTATTTTATTATACGGTACCTTTAATATATTAGAAATACGTTTAGCATTTTACAGTAAGACCATTCATTTTAATTACGAAAAGTAACTGTGATGCTACTTGATTTTTAAAAAGTCGTTCTTGTGTGGTAGCATATAGCAATCTTTAATTTTGAGTAATGTATAAATATTTATTTTAATTCTGAAATACTGATCAAGATTTTTTTAAAGCAAATATCAAAATGTGAAATATTTACTTACTTCAACAGTCTTTTATTGGGTTTTCACCATTTTTTAAAAATGCTATTTCCGTAAAGTGAAGAATTTCAGATAACATTTTAGATACATAATAGTTGAAGAAAAAGTAATCGTTATCTTAATAATCTGCGCCTATGATTCTGTCCCTTGAATTTAGTCCTTAAGTCTGAATTTCCTTTGGGTTTGTCCTCTTGAATTTTGTCCTGCATTCGTAGTAATCATTTTGGTAATTGGTAATTCTAACATAGGCTGTAAGAAGAATAGCCATTTTTTAAAAAATTTCCGTCATAAATTGTAGATGATATTCTTGTTTCTTCTCGGAAAAATTATGAGGACATATTTTTTATTAGCAGTATTATTCACATCTACTTTGGTAAAGATGAATGCAATTTTTCAAAAGTACCTGCGGGCAAATGGAAAATTGATTAATTCAGTTGCAAGAAAGCCGTTTGATATTGTAACTGAAACAAATATAAAATTAACTTAATTCAGAATAATATCAAATTATTTCACATCAAGATTTTTTGCACTTTTTCAGTAGTTGATCTCTAACATGCTAAGAGTCGCAGCACGTAAAAGTGCCACAGTTCACATCGCCAAGACATGTTTGGGCATTTATTAAGTAAACAATGCAAGAAGATGCATAAGCCGACTCTTAAGAAAGAATGTTATCAGTGTTCTATATCACAACTCCTTTTTCGACATCACCTTATGCCTATCAGCTGATTTGTCTTATATACATAAATCTATAGTATATGCAATAGTATCATATATACTTCCATTTTCATATTTGTCAATATAAATAGCAGCAATACAAAATATCAATATCAGTATCGAAATCCTTGATTATTTTTTTGTACTTTCAATCAAATCAAAAGGACAGATAATCGGAGATAAGGGTCGTCTTACGCATCCCTTTGCATATTTTGCTTAATATATGGACAAACATTTCTTGAGGATATCAACTGTGGCACCTTTCACGTACTGCGAGCAGTGGCGGTTTTAGTGAGTAGGCCGGGTAGGCACGGGCCTACCTAAAAAATTGAAAAAAATATTTAAACACTAAAACGTAAATACAAAAATCACGCTTGTCCTTAAAAAGGATATTAGGTTGAGTCCATGCACCCCCATGATGAAATTTGTGTACGATACTAGGATGAATAAACAGGAGACAACTCATGAAGTTTAACATACTTTCTGAGGTTATCAAACTGCCACGTGGTGATCCATTAAATCGCACACACTAACTGTCTAAAACTTGTGTATTCACTGTCGAGATAATAAGTTCATTTCGGGTTTCTATCTTTATTACATTCAATGATAATTGCAAGATTTCGCCTGGAGGACTTTGAATATATGGAGGGTGAAAGTAGTACTGTAGAAATATTTTAACCCACGTCAAGCACGATCGGGGATATGCTCTGGAAGAGGGCTAGACGAAGAAACTTGCCTTGTGGGCCACCGCTTCAAATCATAACTGATTCCATTTACTTCACTGAAAGAGGGAAAGGGAAGTCAGCGTCAAAAGCTCCACTAAAATGGGTGCAAACAAGTGTTCACTAATAATCATTGCCAAGCAACACTTTTTGCTTAAAAATAAACTTTTGCTACGAAACTTTAAGGATACTGCACACGATGCGTACGTTCAAGAAGTAAGAGAAGTCATGGGGCACCAGAAAGCAAATTACTGTACTTTTACGTTCAAGGCCATATGTCTGGCAACACTTATGCAATTGGTGTAATTCATATAACAAGAAGAACTATATGATACAGCAAGAGGTTGAACTGTCTGTCCGTATCCCGAAACATCAATCCTTCCCAATAAAATAGAATAAAAATCGGAAAAATTTATTAGTTAATAAAAGTTGTCTGAGTAGTTTGGCTCAAAAAGAGAGTCACACTATAGAGCCATATGGAAACTTGGATCCAGAAGAAGGATCGAATCCTTGTTTAGGGAAATCAGATCCTATAGACAAGATACTTGGTATCAGGGGCGGACTGGGACGAACATTTCACTGTGGAACCATTCCACCAACGCCTTATTCAAAAGTAGTAGATCTTTTTATTTTTATTTTATTTATTTATTTTTGTTATCCTTTAATATATTTTATAATTTTATATTTTTAAGGTTGTCGTTTATGAATTAAGGAATATACTCTCTTGTAAATGAAACTATATTCAACACGAGAAAAGTGCATTTTTTGCTGAGTATTCTCAATGTTTCTTTAGCACACAATCTTCATAATAGTATATATAGGTATTCTACTGTTTTAAGAGAACATTTTTTTGTGTATTTAGCTTTTTATTTTCAACTTCATACAAAACAAAATTGTGAAGTTGGCTGGCTGTTTTATATTTTAGTAAGTTTTATTAAGTTTCTTTTCTTTCTTTTTACATTACAGCCCTTGCCTCAGTGTTATGCAAAATAAAGTACATTGTTGATTTCGAAAATGGAGGCCTATTACCTCAAGAAAGCAATCAATTTTAAATGGGAAATTAATTATTTTGACTGTTCAATAGGCCTACATTTTAAATGGTTTACAGATATAGCCTACATCTTTTGATTTGGTCATACTGTACTGTCTAAAAGTCTACCGGCCCCTGTAGAAAGCTCCACAACTCCACTTATGGCCAGTTCGCCTCTTCTTGGTATCATACAATTTCTTCGAACCAGAGAATTAGACCCAGAGGAATGGATCGTTCTTTGAAATTTATTAGAAAGAATTAATTCCAAAAAAGGAATACTAGGTTACCTACAGTAATAGTTACATGTCAAAAAATACAAACGTTAGTTGAATTAATGAAGCAAAGGCATAAATTACCATAACTGCTTCTCTAAAAATAATTACGTCTTAGACGAGAAGCAGTGTGAACGACGATTTTTTTTTTTTTTTTTTTTGTCGTTTACCCGGTTAAAGAGTTTTGCCCTTTCTTCGGGGGAGTGATGCATAAACATTTTGGATGTCATAACATTGTAGTGGGTCTAAGTGATTTGTCTTTATTCATTAATTATTAAATAATTCAAACAACAATCAACAGTAATATAAATCTAAGGAACTATAAATGAACAATAACAAAAATAACAAAAAGTGATATGTGCAGTAAACCAGTATATAAGTGAAAAGAACAACAATAATATATGTGCATGAAGGCTAATAAACAGAAAGAATGCAAGTAACGAATAGAAAGCATAAGATATAAACTGAAAAGAATGAGATGATGAAATGATAATGAATGAATTGCACTAGACGCCACATCACTAGGTTTTGTTAGCAAACAGATGAAGTTATCTTCTGTTCCTGGGGCCACTCAGGAACTGATGAAGACAGGGGAGGCTCATATTAGTTGGTAATCACTGTGCGTATGATGGGTAAACATGAGGTGATAGATGACGTGAATGATAAATGGCAAATACATCAGGGTCTCTGTTGGCAGGATCCAACTGGAGATGATACAGTGTCATATAATGTTGCAGCGGAGAGTCCAAGTATCGTGGGGGTGCATCGTTGTCTCGATCGTAGAGTAGGATGTCCTGTAGCATTTCATGTTGTAACTCAAAACGTGTAGTAATGTAGCGGATTCGAAGTCGTTCCAAATGTGGGAGTAAAGACGGAAAATCAATAAGGTTGTACAGGAGCCTAGTTGGACTTGGTAACCTAATGCGATAAGTCAGCCGCAAGGCATGCCTCTCCATGATACACAACTTTTGATAAAATTTGTCACAAGCGGAGACCCAAGCCGTATGACCGTAAGTTAAGGTACTTCTCATGAAGGCTTTGTAGGTATGGAGGACCGTAGATGGTTTTAAGCCCCAACTTGTACCAACTAGCCGTTTAAGCAAATTGAGTCTGTGAACGACGATTTTTTTTTGCTAGCCGCAGCTAACACCCACCCAAAGGGTTACGCCCTTTATTTGGGATGCGGAGTTGACAGGAACTTTAGGTGTTGGACTATTGTCGTCAGGCAAACGAGATTTTATTAACTTTATTATATCTGAACTTCATTATCATTAGAGGACATTATGGCCTTTAACCATAATCATCAGGTCTGGAAAAGGGAAATATACACTGGCGAGCAATTCAACATGAGAGTGGAGAGAGCAGAGCTTCGGTGAAAATGAAAATGAAACTATGAGGTGCACTTGACATCACAACACAATACAGAGAAGAGGGTTAGTGAGACGAATGAGTGTTATCTTCTGTCCAGGGGCTGCTCTGGACGCAATGGAGACGAGGGGAGCCCTGTTAGTGCGGGAAAGTCACTGTGCAACATGAGATGGAGTGATGAAGGGTGAGGGGAGTGCAATGAGGAAGTCTTCAAGAAGTTGAAAGTCAGGACTATTTGGTGGGAGAACGTAGTGGAACAGAGTAAATAGCAGAGAGAGTGGAGAATGCCGGAGAATTGTTGAAGGTTTGCGGAGGGTGGCTTCGTGATGCATAGCATCAAAGAGCAATGGATGGTGAGTCTGGAATCGCTTTGTAATGTACCTGAGTCTGAGGTCTTCTAGGTGATAGAGAATGTGTGGAAAAGGTGTCCTGTCATATAAGTCCCGGGTAGGGCTGGGTAATTTAATTCGGAAGGCAAGGCTTCTTGGAGTCGGCGGTACTATGCCTCGGGTGCGGAAAGCCAGGCTGTAAAGCCATAAGTCAAAACAGGACGTAAAAATGCCTTGTAGGTGTTAAGTAGGATTTTAGGTTTCAGTCCCCAGGTAGTCCCAGTTAGGCGTCGAAGTAAGTTCAGTCGGTTGGTCGCTTTTAGAGCAAGGCTTTTCAGATGAGCAGACCATTTCAAATGTGAATCGAAGATGAGGCCCAGGTACTTGACTGTGGGGCTAGCAGCAAGTGGTGTACCTGCAATCTCAATACTGAGGTTGGATGGATTGCGATGGACCCGACTGCGTTTGCCTGGTGGTAGAAAGATAATGGCTTGAGTTTTACTGGCGTTAAGCTTGAGTCGCCACGTATCACACCACTCAAGGAAAGCATCTATGGCAGTTTGAAGAATTTGGTTGATGCGTTGAATGGTATTTGCCGTTGCCAGAAAAGCCGTATCATCCGCATATTGAAAAAGGCTGACATTTGGATGGAGAGGAGGGAAGTCAGCAACATAGAGTAAGTAAAGAAGCGGGGACAGAGCAGAGCCTTGAGGAACACCAGAATGGATAAATACAGGGTGAGAGTGAACATTATTAATGGAAACGTAGGTCAGGCGACTTGAAAGAAAATGGTAAATGAAGCGAATATAACACAGTGGCAGGCGAAAAGAAAATAGTTTATAGAGAAGGCCAATATGCCAAACTTTATCGAAAGCCTTTTCCAAATCGAAAAGGACAAGACAGGAAGGCTTAGATTGATTAAACTGGGCAGTGATGTAGGTGGTCAGGCGGAGTAGTTGATCATTAATACTGTAATTCGGACGGAATCCGGCCTGATGAAAGGGAATTAGGTTATGATCAGCGAGATGTATGTGTAGACGAGAGACAAGTATCCGTTCGAGTATTTCACTGAAAACAAGGGTGAGTTGAATGGGGCGATAAGAAGACACAGATGAAGCTGGTTTGTTTGGTTTCAGAAACATTAGAGTTTTAGATGTTTTCCAGTCGTTAGGGATGAAACCAGTACGGAGGATGAACGTGAAGATGAGAGACAGAAGATAATGGAGAATGTATGGCCCTTCTTTGATATGGCGATACGTAATAGAATCTAGCCCGGGAGCGGTGGTGCGTCTACGAGCGACGGTGATAATAATTTCGGCGACTGTAACAGGAGCTGTCAATGGTGAATTGTCGGGTAGAAGATGATCAACATGAGGTTGCAGTGATGGTGAGTTGATATTGAGACGGTCAGTAGGATGAGTGCGAGCTGAGAGGGCAGGTCCAAGAGGCGTGAAGACACCTTGAAGTTGATCAGCGAAGGCATAGGCTTTGTCCAGGTCAGAGTGTAATGGCGTATCATTGAGAATGAGTGGATATGAAGGGCGAATGGTGTAACCAGTGAGCTGATGAAAGCGTTTCCAGTACTTAGTTGGATGCGCTGTATCAGAGAGGGTATTGCAGGTTTTTATCCAGTTTCTGGTCTTGTATGCTACAAGATACTTATGCACTGCCCTTTGGTATTGACGATGTTGACGAAGCGATTCCAGATTGCCCGTGCGAGTGAAATCTCAATAAAGTTGGCGGGAACGACGTATTAAAGGTAAGTATTGTGGCGGGAGTTTTGGTCTATAGGGATCAATTGTAGTCTGAGGGATATAGTGCAAAGACGCCTGATGAATACTATCAGTGATCTCAGCAATAGAGTCATATAGTTCAGACTCTGAAGTTGGAGCGGATAAAGGTGTTAACCTGTTGGAAAGGTATTCCCTATAGTTAGGCCAACGGGCACGGTCGTAACGAGTCACTATGCGGGGAGTTGTAGGCGGAGCGGGTTGAGGTGGACCTGTATTTTGAAGAGTAGCTTTAATTGGGATATGGTCACTCCCAAGCGGGTCAAGCACAGAAAGAGTGAGCTTGGAGAGAATATTGGGTGATGTTATGACTATATCAGGAGTTGTATTTGAAGCCGGTCAAGTAGGTTTAGGAATGGGATGAATAAATACTGTCGTTTGAGTCTGAATATAATTGCAAAAGGTGCGGTTTTGATTATCTGAGCGGCTATGGTAATTAATATCGGCCATTATGATATAGGTCCGGAAATTGTCAGAAATATATTGAAAGAAACTTAGAGGAATAGGATGGCCTGGTCGTATATATATTGTAGCAACAGTGACGTAGCATTGTTTGAAATATAGAGTAGCGATAAGATGTTCTGGCAGTGATGTATCTCCAATAGCATGTACTCTATGTGAAAGCCAATAGCGACGCCACCATTAGCACGTCGAGTGGGAATGGTATTGTCGTGTCGAAGAAGGAGATAGGGTGAGAGTTTGCATGAGATTTTAGGAGTAAGAAATGTTTCATTGAGAAGAAAACAATGAACGTGTTCCTCCCTAAGTAGCTGCTCAAACAATGGCTTGTTTTTTCGCAGAGATCGAATGTTCAGAAAAAGAAAATGTACTGCCATAAATGAAAAAATAACGTGAATAGATGGGGAAAGTAGTTAGACTGCAGACTCATGGACTGTAGAATGAAAATGAGCGTAGTTGTTGGAGTAAGTGCCAGTGAAGTGACATGCAGGATAGTTTTAGCAGCGAGTTGTACTTGTTGGAGGATATGTTGACGAAGAAATGGATGTATGTTCTGCAGGGTAACAGTGAGAAATGACAAAAATTTGTCGATGGTGATCGAATGTTGTGCAGAACTAGGAGGCGGAGTAGTAGAATCTGAGTTATGAATGCCTTTAGGTACAGTGAGCTCTGGTTTTAGCACCTCTGCAGCGGGTTTGGCCTTACATTGATAGCTGTATGTAGGATGCTGATCTGGGCAGGTCGAGCATTGCGGTGGATTACTGAGATTGGGACAAGAGTTGGTAGAATGGGGACCTGCACAGTACCCGCATTTGAAAGGGTTCCTGCAGTCATTAGTGTGATGGGAGTTATAAGTTTGACATCGCTCACAACGTACAGAAAGAGGCGGAGGTGAGTGAGATGGTTCCACCCGATGTCGTTTCAGGTATATGTAGGCACCATTGCTAAGAAGGTCATCCATGGTCTCTTGACTGTTTGTGAGAACTCGGACCATATAAGTGGGTCCGGATGCTTTCTTTATACGAAGACATTTCAGGATGGAATGACCCTCCAGCTTAAGTTCATCAGCGACCTCGGCATCCGTGAACTGGGGATCTACTCCTCGAATTACAACAGATAGAGCTGGAGGCTTGCGAGGAGGCGGAGGCTGCTTCGTCTGATTGGATGAAAGCTTTTGGAGGTTTGCCGAGGTGCCAAAGATCTCGAACGGGTAGGTGTTACGGAGAGTGGTTGCCATGTTAGGATCTGTCGATCGGATGATAATACCGTTCTTGGTAGGTATTAGCTGTTTGACATCCGATCGTGGCACGTACTTTAGTAGACGTAAGTAAATCTGCTTTAAATCATGGTACTTAACGTCGTAGTTAGTAAGAAGAAAAGAATGGACTACTGGTTTAGATGATTTTCCTTGAATCTCGATATCCATATTGTTAGACTCAGACGAGGACTCACTCAATGTATGATGACGTTTGGTTGGAGGTGTCATCTGGAGTGCAGCAGAAAAGGTAGCAGCTGTTGTAGAGTGAGCCGTTGGACTGCTTGGCTCTGACTCTTGGCGGGCTTTTCGTTTGTCGATTTTTGCCGCCGTCAGAGATGGGCCCTGAACAACAACAGGAGGTAGTCCAGTATGAGCAGTACCTTGTCCAGAAGCCATAGCGAAGGTCGTCTAGGTTACAGGTTTGAAGAAGACCACCCGTTTGGATAGTGGTCTATGTAGGCCAAAGAGGCTATCAACCTGCGTAGGTATCTGATGAGTTGGGCTAGATCAGTCTCTCAACCGATACACACAGATGCCAAGCTTCAGTGACCAGGATAGTGGGATAGGAGGTTGCAAAACTCGTCACTATGCTCTAGTGGCGCTTCAGAGCAGAGCAAAGCTAAGCTCTGGGAAAGTATGTGAACGACGATTTTTTTTTGCTAGCCGAAGGCTAGCTTCCTTGCGAGGGTTACGCCCTCTATCCGGGGTGAGGAGTGCAGAGACTGGTGAAGGAAGGATATTGGAGGTGGTCTATGGGAACTCAAGAGAAACGGAAAGAATCATTTATTGTATTTTAGATCATAATTTCTGTTTATGGTTTTTATTGCATTTTATTCAATTTATTGGACATTATGAACTTCGTTCATAATCATGAGGACAGGGAAAAAATGACAATGAAGTGCATATGACAGGACAACACAAGGATATGTTAGTTAGACGAATGCAGATTATCTTCTTGTCCAGGGGCTGCTCTGGACAGTAATGTGGACAAGTGGAGCCCTGTTAGCACAATAGGTTACGGTGCAGCATATGTAGGTGATATATGAAGTGGAAGATGATCAGAAGAATAAGCTGAAGCGACAAAATGATCTGGATGGTCTGGTGGAATGGTTTTCAGATATAAAGAGAAGAGGAGGGATAGAGGGCAAGTAGAAAATTTATATCCTAAATCATAGTGGCGGTCGGCATCCATAGTATCCAGAAGTAATGGATGACGTTGCTGAAACCGGTTTGTGATGAACTTTACTCGTAACTGTTCAAGGTGACGGAGAATGGTAGGAAAAGTGATGCGGTCGTAAAGCTCCTGCGTCGGACTGGGAAGCTTGATCCTATAAGCCAGACGAAATGCGTGCCTTTCAAGAACTTGTAATTTCTGATAGAAAAAAGGTAGTGCAGCAATCCAAGCGGGATAACCATATGTTAGAACTGGGCGTAAGAATACCTTATACGTATTAAGGATTGTAGCGGGTTGCAACAGGTGGTACCAACTAGACGTTTTAGTAAATTTAGCCGAGTATACGCTTTGCGAATGATTGCTTGAAGATGGGGCCGCCAAGTTAAGTGATGATCGATGATGATACCAAGGTAGGTAACCTGTTTAGTAGGTTATATTCGTGTGCCGTGAACCTCGAGAGTGAGTAGATTGGGATTTTTCTGAACCCGAGAACGTTTTCGAGGAGGTATGAAAACGATAGCTTGGGTCTTAGTCGAGTTAATATGAAGGCGCCACTGAGTACACCATCGGAGGAAAGAATCTATTGCTAGGCGGAGAGCAGAATTGATTTGTTGAATAGTTCTGGCAGTGCAAAGAAAGGCAGTGTCATCTGCATATTGAAAAGTATGAACATTGGGAGGAAGGGTTGGCATATCAGCTACAAACAGAAGGTATAGAAGAGGCGAGAGAGCGGAGCCTTGAGGTACACCAGAATGGATAAAGATCGGATGTGATGAGGAACTATTGATGGTAACATAAGATAGGCGGTTAGAAAGAAAATGGAAAATGAAACGGAGGTAGCAGAGTGGAAGCCTAAAACGGTGAAGTTTGAACATGAGGGCTAAATGCCACACTTTATCAAAAGCCTTCTCTAGGTCAAAAAGAATGAGGCATGAAGGCCGAGCAGTGTTATAATGATTTGTGATTAGGTTGAGAAGTCTGAGCAATTGATCATTGATGCTGAAATTAGGTCGGAAACCAGCTTGGTGTACAGGCAAGAGATTATATTGAGAAAGATGGTGATGTAGTCTGATGACAATGATGCGCTCAAGAATTTTGCTAAATACGGAGGTTAATTGTATTGGACGGTAAGAAGCAACAGAATCTGGAGGTTTGTTGGGCTTAAGAAACATAAGAGTGGAAGAAGTCTTCCAGTCACAGGGGATGTAGCCAGTCCGGAGAATAAAAGAATATATATATGAAAGAAGTGAACGACGATCCCCAACGCTACTCCAGTACTTGCAATGTACCTAGTTGTCTACGATTGTTTCAGTTTCTTGTGTCTCATTAAAAACAATTTCGGTCTATTGATATTTTTCTACAAAGTATAACATATAAAATATAAGCAATTACGGTCGATATAAGTATTGTAACATGTTCAGTCAGTTACTCAACGATTTTATAATATTGTAAAAGTTGCTACGTGCTGCCACCTATGAACATTTTCTATACTAACTACAAATTAAATGCTCATACGTAGGGGTGTTCAGAATTGAGATTTCAATTCCGGAATTCCGATCTTCAGAAATTTCCGATGGAGTTTTAAGATTCCGGAATTCCGACCTACCGAAATTTAGTATCATGTTCTGGATTCCGGAATTCCGATCTTCCGAAATTTCAGATCTTGTTTCTTGATTCCGGAATTCCGAACTTCCGATATTTGCGATGAAGTTCCCGAATTCCGATTTTCCGAAATCAAATCTATTAGAGGCTTTATATTTTAGTATATATATGTGGGAAATACCAACTGAAAATGTTCGTTATATAACAACAGTAGTGCGAATATTGTAAAGGCCATTGTTGACTTGAGCGATTTCCAACATTTGAGCTGTTTCGGCCATACTTTGAATATTAGAGTAAACAAAGCCCTTGAGCTACAGGGACCTTCGGAAACAGACAATCCAAAATCGTACCTTTTCAAAATCGTATCAAAATAGTACCTTTTCAGGAATATACTTGTTTTGTTGCACACTTCAACTGATTGTTTTAAACACTGGAATAGATTGATGAATTTGGTCCATTTTTTTTTGCGTTAGTTACACCATGTTGAGGTGTAAATGCAGTGTACTCTTTTTACGTAACAGTACCAGGGATGTAATGGGGCGTATACGAGAGTATACGGTGTATAACCACCTAAAATTTTTACAGTTCAGCGTATACTCACCTTAAATTTACGAAAGAATGACTGTATATTGGGGAACGTATACACCAAGTAGTCTTGCGTATTCCCACCAAAAATTCTAGCATTACACCACTGAACAGTACCACCTTCTCCACGAGTACTATACGCAGCACCACTTCATGATTCGAGCCTAATGATTTGATTATGGCCACATTTGGCTAATCATGAAAATAATCATTCATTTGGTCGGTTCGTGTACATAATGTTTGCCATTCTTCAAAGTTCAGTTGTACAACAAATTGTTCACCTTTCCCCAATCGAATAACAGGTTCAAAAGTTGTAGCATTGATATCAATCAACACATGTTTTGTTCTAAATATATATTTTTAGCTAATATCTTGCCAAGAGGAATTCTTTAACGTTAGAAGTACACATCTTTGCTCCTAAAACGCAATTGCTCGAATGATTTCAGGGGTTACAGCTTACAGGCTGGCACGGAATATGTTGAGTTTTGCATTGATGGTTTCATCACAAGTCATAGAGCTATTGATGACGTCATTGGAAAGGAATGTGCTAACCAAACCCAACCAAACAGATCGCATTGTGTGATTCACGATTTCATCTTGGAGTGAAATAAATTCTACTACTAAGCTTTTACAATACGACAATTGCAAAAAGAAAGTTCACAGCGTGGTTGATGTTATGTAACCCATAATTATGATTAACTCTAAAACTTTAATTTCCGTTTAACTAGAATATTGTTCAAAGATAACACATATGTCAATCGAAAGTCAGTCAAGCTGAACAAAAGGAGGTGTCAGACGATAACCTATCACGCACAGTTCTCGAACCTCTACAACGAATTTTTATAGTAATAAGAGTGTGTCATTTATCACCAGTTTGACCTCGTAAATTTTCAATTTTAATTTTGATGTTGCAACCTTAATACTTCGTTGTTTATTGTCACCTAAGGGTAAGACGCATACTTTTAATAGAGACACAGACACTTCTTACGGTCACGCCAACTTTACTTGTAATTAAAATTGAAGCATCACAAAACGTAATATCCTAAATTAAAATATTTTTTTATTTATTTCGAAACCTATTATAACATTTGAATTTCCATCCTTGGCTGAAAGGCATCGAATATTTCCGACACTTTAGATCACTCCAAGTACATCTAAAAAAATGAACGGAAGATTACCATGCTTTATTAGGATTCTCAAAATAAATCTCATCATTTCATCATTTTATTTCTGATAGATTTATTCTGCATACACTGGTATGGCATAAATAGAATAGACACAAAAGTAATATGGAATGATAAAACGAAATGAGATTTTATACCACTATTTTAGTGTAATAATCTATTTGTAAATTTAAAACTTAAAAGATGTTCCTATTACTATATACTTCAGAAATCCAACACGACTTCCAAATTCAAGACGACACCTAAATTTTTAAATAAAAATTCTATGAAACAAAAGAAACATTCTACAGTATATATTAGCTATAATTTCAGAATTTATATATTAAAAATCAAACCGTCTTGAGATCCGTCTTCGTTATCCCCACTGGAATTATCTGCTGTATCTGCAAAAGTTCGAAACTAAAGCAATAGGTGAGGGAAATGGAGTGATTCTGTTTAGTAAAGAAAGAAACTCCGCATCACATGTCGCGTAAGGAAAATGGCTCCCTATTTTTTGATCCGAAATTGTGGACAAAAGCTTCGTCTTCGATTCAAAATATCAGGAAATATACTTAATCAACTATATGCTTAGTCTATATTTGTTCTTCAAAGTGTACAATGGTAATAAAGAGTAATAGAAATTATTTTTCCTTAAGATGAAACATCAACTGATGGATCTCATTCGAACTAAATACAACGGTATACAGAAGAGTAAATCGTCATGCGTGGTTTGCTAAGAAACTGTGGTAAATAACAACAAGTTCAAAATCAATAAATCTTTAAGTGTCTACTTAGATTATTTAGATGAGACGATAAAATTTCAAAATCTAACTGGACCGTATGCTCATATAATAGCAGCTACTTCAATCGTTTGTTTTCTATGAATTTTCGAGCTTCTTTAGTAATTATCTTCAGAATTCGTTATGCTGAATCTTACATGTTAGAGATAACTCAATTCGGTACGGTAAAGCTTAAACTTTCATTGCTCCATACTAAGAAAGAAATATTTACTTACGTATGAATTTTTGCATACTATGCTTTAACTTCGTTTTCTTCCTTTAGTATGAAGCGAAATACATTTATTTTTACAGATCTAACTATGCTGAAGAGCTGCAACTGGCGAAATAGCTTATTTTTATGTCAAGATAAAGAAGACAGATGATACTTTTCTTGTTCATGTTCAGACCCTATACTTATAAGAAATTTATATATGAACCAATAAGTAAATGTTACAATAGGGGTGAAGATGACAGAGAAGAGTGCAGTTAGAAGGGAAGTTCGAAACGGATGCTGCCTCTCATCAACAACATTTAATATCTGTCTTGAAGAGATACTGAGAAAAAAGCTTACATAATGTAAACGGCATTTTGGTATGGTGTAGAATGGTTAGGTGTATATTGTTTCCAGATGATAGTGCGCTTGTTGTGGAACTTGGAAACAAAATCAACAATATATTCGAAAATTTTAGGAAGGGCTGTCAAGAATATGGAATGAAAATAAATATTAGAAAGACAAAACCGATAGTAATTGAAACGAAGAGGTCGATGTCAAATATAAAAATAAGAGGGGAGAAAATAAAACAGATGACTAGTTTTCGATACCTGTGTAGTATTATTAGTAATGATATGAAGTGTGAACGTAAAATAAAAGCAAAAATAGGAATAGCGAAAGAAGGCTTTAGTAGAGAGAAAAGACTATTTTGTGGGACCTTGAATAAAAGAGTTGCCAAGAAATTTTGCTTCGTGTGGAGTATTTTGCTCTTGGGGCGGAAACAATGGCATTGCACGAAAATGATAAAAAAAAAAATACCACTGGAAGCTCCAGAAATGTTGGTGTGGATAAGAATGGAGAGAATTAGCTGGGTCAAGGATAAAACGAATGAGATGTAAGAAATTGTGGAGGAGAAAAGAACAATTTTAGATTATATTAACAAAAGGACGAGAAACTGGTTGGAACATTTGCTAAGAAAGAATTGTGTCATGAGGGACGTGCTAGAGGGTATGATGACAGAAAAAGAGAAAGCAAAAGACATTTTGGATAATGGACAATACCAAAACAGAAAAATCGTACGTTAAGACGAAAAGGTTAGCAAAAGATCGTGGATCATGGAAGATTCTCAGTTCTGGCAAGTGACCTGTCAATAATGACAAAATACTTATGATAACGATGCTGGTGATTAAGAACCTGCCGTCCTATATTTAAAAGCCTAGATTTGAGTTTAACATATATTGAAATATCAATGACTTTTGCTTCAAACGTAGGATTCTGCAATAGTTTGTCCATTTTATTTTCTTTAGCATTAATCAATGAACCGATCATGAGAACCGGTAACTACTACTAGCCCGCTCCGATATTGTTATTCCACTGTCTCACACCACAAACACATATTGAATTAAACTACCTACGTCAATGATAAACGCAATGAAGTTACTGTAGTTCTTAGCATGAACCCAGCAAACACTTCAGCGTCACATTGCTACAACAACTCCAGAAAGTTGGCTGACGTTGATCCACACTCGTAAGTTTAGAAGAGCGAAAAAATGTTTGAATCTCTGCAACTGATTAGTTTTAAGATTCTGAAGAACTGACAAGGTGGCTATCCCCGATACTTCATCAGTAAGGACGAAACTCTTGAGCGGATATATTAGTATTAAAAATTTCAACAGTTTCCTATTGCTTTGACAGGAATCAGTTCAATTATTATTATTATTTATTTGCATTTCGTTAAAATATGAAGTAATCATGTAGTACAGTTATACAAGCACTCTCTTTACAAAAAAATGTATTTCCTACAGAGTGGTTGCTATGATTTATATGTTAAGGGAAATATAAGCATTTTTTATCAAGTTATGTAAATCTCTTATGTTGTAAATCTTATATCGTATATTTACAAAAACGAAATACCAACTTCATCTCTCAGGCTAACCTACCTCCAGAATATCTATATTTCGCTGAAACACGGAAGAAGTCGTAATTAGATCGAAATTAAATTAATATGACTTTCCACGAGGACGGCTTGTAAGTTAAAGAAATAAATTCTAAGTTCAAATAAATTATGAAAGAAGAATTGACGATATGAGAAAGTGAACAATAAAACCACAGACACAGCCTAGTCTACCGCGCGCAACTTTGATGTATGAGATCTGGGTTCGATTCCCTGTTGGGATCGTCTAACTCATGACGGTGATAGCCTCACACTTTAAAGCGACAATATTTCTTCCTGAACTAGTATGCCCTACCTGAGGAATGAGTGAACTGGCCAGAGTTTAACACTGTTTTCAGCACTGAGGCGAAATGGGACCCGAAATAATACTGAGGTTTGGACCTCAGTAAAGCAAAAGGAGGAAACGAACCCTGGATTAAGCACACACAAAGATCGCACTTTAGCCACTGTCTAGAAAGGAGTACCATGTCCCCAATTATTATGTCAAGGAGCGTAAAAAATTGTAAAAATTCTTCTTTTTCACGAATCTTGTGTCTATTCGTTAGAGTATGCGTCTTCAGCGTAAAAGATCCGGTTCGATTCCCGGCACGAGCTCCAAGGGTTCGGATCCCACAATAATCTGTAGTTCCAGGTCTTATTTAGACTCGCTTCTGAGAGAAATACTGCATTCTGTCCTATCGAATCCTTCCATATGACGATAAATTTGCGCAAGATATTTTATTTTGCATTATTTGCGGAAAATAATAAAGAATATCCCACAACAGATATTTTACTCAAGTGCTTTTTATGCTTCGCTCGAAGTTCGTAACAAATTCTTATACCGTAGTAATATAATTTATTTCATAATTTTAAACCATAAGTTATAACATTATTGCCTAAAAAACTTCAATATACTCCAGTTGTACAGATGAAATATAAGTTTCTGTTGTCTGTTTTAGATGCAGTTACGTAGAAGAGAACTTATGAAGGGATAAAACAGCTCTTCCAGAGGTGAGAAAAGTTTTAAAATTTCTATGATGCCCACCAACCTATGGTTAAGGTGAATAACAAAAATAAGAAGTTGTCGAGGAAATAGGGACATATTTTTCGCCTTTTCTCTTGATACT